>NW_006795223.1:168570-180107 GCF_000442215.2 Lipotes vexillifer | reverse complement strand
TAGTTCCTTTAGGTGTAACATTATTGTTTATTTGAGATGTTTCTTGTTTCTTGAGGTAGGCTTGTATAGCTATAAAATTCCCTCTTAGAACTGCTTTTGCTGCATCCCACAGGTTTTGGATCCTTGTGTTTTCATTGTCATTTGTCTCTAGGTATTTTTTGATTTCCTGTTTGATTTCTTTAGTGATCTCTTGGTTATTTAGTAACATATTGTTTAGCCTCCATGTGATTGTGTTTTTTACATTTTTTTCCCTGTAATTGATTTCTAATTTCATAGTATTGTGGTCAGAAAAGATGCTTGGTATGATTTTAGTTTTCTTAAATTTACTGAGGCTTGATTTATGACCCAAGATGTGATGTATCCTAGAGAATGTTCCATACGCACTGGAAAAGAAAGTGTAATCTGCTGTTTTTGGGTGGAATGTCCTATAAATATCAATTAAATCTATGTGGTCTATTGTGTCATTTAAAGCTTGTGTTTCCTTATTAATTTTCTGTTTGGATGATCTGTCCATTGGTGTAAGTGAGGTGTTAAAGTCCCCCAGTATTACTGTGTTACTGTCGATTTCCTCTTTTAGAACTGTTATCAGTTGCCTTATGTATTGAGGTGCTCCTATGTTGGGTGCATATATATTTATAATTGTTATATCTTCTTCTTGGATTGATCCCTTGATCATTATGTAGTGTCCTTCCTTGTCTTTTGCAACATTCTTTATTTTAAAGTCTATTTCATCTGATATGAATATTGCTACTCCAGCTTTCTTTTGATTTCTGTTTGCATGGAATATCTTTTCCACTTTCAGCCAGTATGTGACCCTAGGTCTGAAGTGGGTCTCTTGTAGACAGCATATATATGGGTCTTGTTTTTGTATCCATTCAGCCAGCCTGTGTCTTTTGGTTGGAGCATTTAATCCTTTCACATTTAAGGTAATTATCAATATGTATGTTCCTATTACCGTTTTCTTAATTGTTTTGGGTTTGCTTTTGTAGCTTCTTTTCTTCTCTTGTGTTTCCCACTTAGAGAATTTCCTTTAGCATTTGTTGTAGAGCTGGTTTGGTGGTGCTGAATTCTCTTAGGTTTTGCTTGTCTGTAAAGCTTTTGATTTCTCCATCAAACCTGAATGAGATCCTTGCTGGGTAATCTTGGTTGTAGGTTCTTCCCTTTCATCACTTTAAGTATATCATACCACTCCCTTCTGGCTTGTAGAGTTTTTGCTGAGAAATCAGCTGTTAACCTTATGGGAGTTCCCTTGTATGTTTTTTGTCATTTTTCCCTTGCTGCTTTCAATAATTTTTCTTTGTCATTAATTTTTGCCATTTGATTACTATGTGTCTCGGCATGTTTCTCCTTGGGTTTGTCCTGTATGGGACTCTCTGCATTTACTGGACTTGGGTGGCTATTTCCTTTCCCATGTTAGGGAATTTTTTGACTATAATCTCTTTAAATATTTTCTTGGGTCCTTTCCCTCTCTCCTCCTTCTGGTACCCCTATAATGCGAATGTTTTTGGATTTAATGTTGTCCCAGAGGTCTCTTAGGCTGTCTTCATTTCTTTTCATTCTTTTTTCGTTATTCTGTTCCACAGCAGTGAATTCCACCATTCTGTCTTCCAGGTCACTTATCCATTTTTCTGCCTCAGTTATTCTGCTATTGATTCCTTCTAGTGTAGTTTTCATTTCAGTTATTGTATTGTTCATCTCTGTTTGTTTGTTCTTTAATTCTTCTAGATCTTTGTTAAACATTTCTTGCACCTTCTCAATCTTTGCCTCCATTCTTTTTCTGAGATCCTGGATTATCTTCACTATCATTATTCTGAATTCTTTTTCTGGAAGGTTGCCTATCTCCACTTCATTTAGTTGTTTTTCTGGGGTTTTATCTTGTTCCTTCATCTGATACATAGCCTTCTGCCTTTTCATCTTGTCTATCTTTCTGTGAATGTAGTTTTTGTTCCACAGGCTGCAGGATTGTAGTTCTTCTTGCTTCTCCTCTCTGCCCTCACTCTGGGTCTTTAACTATTTGCTGGGCTTTTTTCAGAGGCAGCAGGGTAGAAAGACATCACAAGGTCTGCTTCTAGGCCTTCTGCTTCTGCTCCAAGTCCTCTTCAGTGGTGCCTATCTTTGTGATTTTCTTCCATTGCAGTTGATAGTTGAATCAATTTTAAAACTTTGTTTATGTGCCTACAGTTGCTTTCATTGTGACCCTTCTTCATAATGTTTGTATCTTCTATCAATACATTTTTATACAGTGCAATGTTTCTACCTGTTAGTTCTTTTCTAAAACAACTAGAATGAATACACACACACACACACACACACACACTCTTAGAATTTTCAAAAATTTAATATATTTCTTATATTTAAGCTTTTGATTTATAAGGACTTGAATTTTGTATGTGTTTGGAAATCCAGCTTTTATTTTTTTTGTAATTGTTCCAGATCAAAATGTATTATTTTATTCTATTCAATTTCTGGCTCAAACATTCTGATACTTAAATTATAACCTGAGCTATTTTTATAATTTAACATTTAAAATTTTTCAGTTTTAAGGCTTTCAAAAATTTCATTTTAGTATTGCTTTAGGGTTTCTCTAATCTTTCACTCCCTGCTCCTAGCACCCCACATATAGACTCTTTCCAATGTCCTGCTGCTAAACTTTTACCTCCACCACAATGTTCCGCACATTTTTCTCTACTGAGGAGGAGAGAACACTCCCACAATGTGTCAGACACTGTGCTAAGAAAGATGAGGAAGAAATGATATGTAATGATGACTCTAGTAAGAGCTAGAATGATAAGAGAAAGTGAAAAAGAAAGAAGTACAGAGGTCAACTTAAATGCCTAACAATTCCTGGGAACCTTCCACCTATTCTCCAGTGCTCTTTGATTACCATTCAGATAATTTAATGACTGACCAACAAGCAAAGTCTTTGTATTATAAACTCTTCTAGGATACCTTATTCTTAGGGTGTCTTCCTTGGAAATTGTGAAATACGAATAATGTAAAACACTCCCTGCCTCTTCCCTCCTTCCTGTTCTTCCACAGAAGGAGGTAAACTGCTTTTCTGCCTTTCTTATGGGCAGAAAACGATAACACACTGGAGTCATGTTAGAACAACCACCAAGCTTTCTTACCTCCTGTTGCAAAAATAATGTAAAGTGCAAAATCCTGGGCACTATTTTCAATCTGTCAATGGAAAAGAAAGAACAGACATGAATTCTTTGTTGTCAATGTTTTCTAAGCCAACCAGACCCAAATTATATATGTTTCTTCACTTTCATTTTTCACTTTCAGATATAAAACATTTTCTGCTCCCTGGGGATAATGTAATTTCTCAGGCACAGTCCATTTATATTATAAATGGACCCATGCAGTTCAAACCTGTTTTGTTCAAGGGTCAACCATACATAGGAAAGAATTCTTTGGAACTGAACATTTAATTTCAGAAAAATCCATTTATGTGCCTACAGTTAAATTATATACAAGATATTTATAGCTCAGTTCACTGATAAAGATTACCTTAAATTTTTGGAGAATTTGCTTAATTACTTCTTCAGTTCTCATATTACTGTTTATTCTGACCTTCGTTTCTGATCCAAAGGCTGGAGTGAAAATTGATGTCTAGAAGAGAAAAGAAAAAGATTGATATAATTTTAAGGACTTAACATGACAAACTAACGAGAGTCAACATTTTGAACCTGGCCTTCCTTTGGACAAAAAAATCCAAGATCATCAGTTTAAAAATTTGCT
Organism: Lipotes vexillifer; assembly: GCF_000442215.2. Lineage (NCBI taxonomy): Eukaryota > Metazoa > Chordata > Mammalia > Artiodactyla > Lipotidae > Lipotes > Lipotes vexillifer. The sequence goes on along the minus strand of NW_006795223.1, from coordinate 176,363 downwards.
TTCTTATTTTTACTTTCTTTGTTGTTGTTGAATACTGTACTATGTATGCCTTTAAGCAGCTTTATATTTCTTCTAGAGTAAGTTAGGTAAAACATTATTTGAGAATGTTCAAAACAGTTTCACTAGATGGTCACACCATTCTTCAGTGTAGTTTAAGATTTCAAAATTCCCTCCTGGTTGGGAATAATTGTTCTAAATTGTTTTAATTTGAACTGTATAAAATCACTCCTTTTCGGTTGGTCAGAAATGGTCCAGTGTTGGCAATTTCATATGATTCAGCCTATATCTCAACTGAGGATTGAGGTAAAAGTGCTGCTAATTGAATATCTAGAACAATATTTCCTGCAAGTTGCTCTAATCAAGAGTCTGCCTTTTAGATAATACTTGGTAAAAGATTTCTATGGTCAGATAAGTCTGACACATCTCTCTTGGGGATTAGTAATGCACCATAAAAAATCATAAGAAACATATAACCATAAAATTTTTTCTCATTATTTGATCATTATTCCTATTTTAAAATAAATAGAATCCTGAGAGAGATGAAAAAAATTAAATGGAAAATTCCAGAAATAAACAATTCATACGTTTTAAATTGTGTGCCATTCTGAGTAGCATGATAAAATCTTGCACCATCCTACTCCATCTGGCCCAAAATCCCCAACCATTGACAATGTCTGCTCCTGACAGCCAACTATCGACGTCATCATGGCTTGATGGTCCAGGATCATCTGAAGCAGATGATCCCCCTTATGACATACTGTCAGAAGGTCAAGAGTAGCTTAATGCTGCATCACCATGCCTCCATTATTCACCTCACTTCGTCTCATCACACCACAGGTATTTTATCATCTCACACCCTTACAAAGGTGAATACAGTGCAATAAGATATTTTGAGAGAGATGGAGGGAGAGAGAGACCACATTCACATAACATTTTTTACAGTGTATTTTTATAAATATTCTACCTTATTATTAGATATTGTTGTTAACATCTTATTTTGCCTAATTTGTACATTAAACTTTATCATAGGTATGTATGTATAGGAAAAAACATAGTATATATAGAATTCAGTACTATCCTTAGTTTCAGGTATCCACTGGGAGTCTTGGAATGTATTCCCTTGGGACTACTGCATCACAATCTAAGCCTCTAATACTGGAGGCATTATCAAGAGGTTTCATGATATAAAAACATATCTTATGACTATATCAACTTAAATTCCTAGATGCCCATCATTGCATACACATTGATAGAGTGCTTTGGGTTTTGGGGTTTTGTTTTCTGCTAGTTATTATACTGCAGTGAATGATATTTGTGTGAAATATCTTTAGTTCCACTTGATCTCTTTCAATCAATATCAATAAAGCTAACTGTAAACGGAGTTCTTCCTTCGTGCAGATACTTTTGCTAAGTACTGAACTCACCTCATTCCACTTAATCCCATCAACAGCCTTGTAAAGAAGGAAGGATGAAGGAATGAAGGCTAAGAGGTTGAGTAATTTTTTATTTGCTCAGCAAGAATTTGCAATCAGGTCATCAGGCTGCAATGCCCAAGCATTCAGCTATGATGCTGTGCTGCCAACTTTAGTGCCCATTTCATTCTTAGCTCCGCATATCCCATCTGGAAGCTGCTCATTTGGAATAATGTGGCTTTCACAGCCTACTTTAACACAAATCACCTCACAAGTGCTGATGACATACAGCATAATTCTGAGGAGAAGAAGAAACCAGGACAATTGGTAGTTGTATATCTGTGGGGGACTGTCAATGTTACTTTTTGGCCAGGAGGAAGTTCTTGAGCCAGAAAAATGTCTAATTTGAACAGAGAATTCACAAGGGAGATTTCTCCATACCAGTCTCCAAAGGAACATATGGATACTCTCCCAAGGGATGAAAAGGAAGGAAAAAAGGTAGAAAGCCCTAAAGAAAAAAAGCTTATGATGAATGAGTCAATATTTTGTATGAAAGGGCTTAGAGTGGTGCCTTGCACAGAGTGAGTGCTTTTTAAGTATTTATTAAATGAATGGATGAATGATTGCTAAAGTATATGACATGAAAATTTTGAGCTCTACAAAAACATGATGTATTTCCTACCTTCGGCCAAGTTAAATGTCTTATAAATACTATAGAAAGGCACATATATATTTAATACATATTAAGTGAAAAAAATCAAAATGCAAATAGTATAAACTACAATTGCACTTGTGTAAAAACTGATATGGGTTTATGTATAAGACTTGGAAAATTTAATTGATCAGAATAAACAAGCCTAAAGCTGATTTTTTCCTATTTAAATATTAATGTTTGAATGTACTTTGATCCAATCTCTTTTGTAGCACTTACATATTTTAATACCATTTGTGGATGTATTGGTTTCTTTGCCCAAGCCCTGAGCTCCATGCTGGCAAAGGCATCGAGTCATCTTTATATTTCCAGTGTGTATCACAGGGCCTGCAACTTAGGGTTCACTGATCATGTTGGTTAAGAACTTGGGTTCTGGCATCAGACAGAAGCTGGGTTCAGGTTCAGAGTTGCTACTTAAAAGCAGTGGACCGGTGATGGATTGTGTAACCTCTGTGAACCTCAGTTAACTCATAAGTAAAGTAGGGAACATAATGGTATCTGCTTCATAGGATTGTTTTAGTGATTAATGAGATAATCCATCAAAACAGTTTAATGCTTAACACGTAGAGAGTACCCAATAATCATAGTAGTAGTATATCTAAAGGCATTATTATTTTTTTAAATTATAAATTGAATTGAGGGCTTCCCTGGTGGTGCAGTGGTTGAGGTCCACCTGCCGATGCAGGGGACACGGGTTCGTGCCCCGGTCTGGGAAGATCCCACATGCCGCGGAGCGGCTGGGCCCGTGAGCCATGGCCACTGGGCTGGCGCGTCTGGAGCCTGTGCTCCGCAATGGGAGAGGCCACAACAGTGAGAGGCCCACGTACCGCAAAAAAAAAAAAAAATTGAATTGAGTGATATTCTTTGCACAATAGACAACATTCTTTTAAATGACATTAGTGAAACTGTAACTCACTTCATGGTTATAAAAGTGTCCGTTAATAGAGGCCCTATGCTTCTGTTTGTCCTTTCTGTCCATCATCAGAGGCTTCATCCTTTTTCTCACCAGGGTTGCTTCACTCATTGTTCTATAGAGCAATGGGGATTCAGGTTCTTCATCTGCATGAAGCTTCAGAGTGCTACTGTGATAAGATAAATAATCTGGGGAGAATAAAGGTTATAAGCCCATATAATTTAGCTGCTCACCTCTTTGCATCGTGGGTGGATTTGATTACATACTTAGTAATTATATAGCTAAGCAATGGACTATAATGCTTTTAAATAGAAAATAGCAATGATCTTCTTTAAGAATAGGGCCATCTGGTGACACTTGTTTTCCATTTTACCTTGGTTATATTGTAATTAGAGTATAAGCAAGTGATACTTCATCTTTCTCTAGTACTAGTGCTTAAATAAAAATAGATTTTTATTGTATCTTTGGTGCCAAGAGATTGGGATTCCCTTGTGTTTAGATGAGTGTTGTCAAAGGGCTAATTATAAGGACCCTTATATAAAAGATGCCAAAAGGCCATAAGACAAAAATAAGGGAATCTGGGGAAGGAGCATCATGTTTGTTACAGAATCTGAGTTGTTATAGAGACAGCAGAGAGGACTGAACTGAGAACACTTTGAAAAAAATTAAGCTAAACATTGGAAGTTGTTGGTAGATTCATGAAGATAATGCCAGCACCATACCCTTGTTCAGTCTGAAGTCAGTTTGGTAATATCACCATCCCGGGAATGTGAACCCCACCCCAGCCTCAGTCATCATCTTCTCCTTGGATCTCTACATATTACATGAAAATGAAAATCCATGTAAAATATAAGATATCATGCCAGAGTCTCAGTAAATGACAGATACTAGTATTATTACTAACACATCATCATTATTATGATTACTGTTGTCACATGTCATAGGGGCTGGTATTTTCCATTTGTTTGTCAAATTTGATATGAACTTACTTGATGTTCAAGTAGATTTCTCTTTTTTAAATAAATGCTTGAAACAACCCTATCAGATATAATGAATGCAGTGTATCTGCCTCTGAGAAGTAATGTTATACAAATATCTATTAACCGAAATGTTCAACTTCTCAAAATATGTAAAATTCAATCTGAAGGGCTTGGTCTAACATAGAAATCTTCTGAGTATAATAAATGATCCTAATCCTTGGGGAAAATATAAAACAATTTCATGTACACAAACTTTATTCAAACCATCAGTTCTCCCTAATCTAGTAAATCTAAGGGACTTCATGTAATTTAAAAAATAATGTTTTTATATAGCAAAGTAAAGTTCTTAAACATCATATGAGCACTGTAGTGACTTAAGTTAGTATTTTCTTAAAATATATTTTTTTAATATAAAATAAGGGTTTAATAAGTAACGGTAGGGCTTCCCTGGTGGCGCAGTGGTTGAGAGTCCGCCTGCTGATGCAGGGGACACGGGTTCGTGTCCCGGTCTGGGAAGATCCCACATGCCGCGGAGCGGCTGGGCCCGTGAGCCATGGCCGCTGAGCCTGCATGTCTGGAGCCTATGCTCCACAATGGGAGAGGCCACAACAGTGAGAGGCCCGCGTACCGCAAAAAAAAAAAAAAAAAAAAATAGTAACGGTATATAAAATGTTGAATTTCAGAAAAACATTTAGGGTTCATGCTTTGCATTAGTTTAAAAAAGTCTCCTCATTAATAAGATTTTGATACTGACCTTCCTGGGAATCTGTTGCTCCAGACGCTGGAATCTGAGTCCTGTCCAAATCACTAATACGGTAAAGATCATCAAATTCTCCCCAGCGTGTCATTCCCCTGAAAAGTAATAAATCTTGTAAGTGATATTATTCTGTTCATAAAAAGGCGTAGGATGGTTTTCAGATTTACAGTATTAATATAATGCTGTGGGCCTCTGTAGGTAGACACATCATCCTAAGTTATAACAATGTTTTATATTATTAAAATTATATTTATACCAGAGTAGTCAGCTTGCATTTTAAATAATTCTTGTACTGATTTTGAGCATGTTTTGACACAATAATTCAGTTACACACTGAACCACAAGATTATATAGATTCTGTAAAACATATGTGCCAATGGAATTAGTAGAAACCAATATAATCAATTGTTTTTAACATCTTTATTGGAGTATAATTGCTTTACAATGGTGTGTTAGTTTCTGATTTATAACAAAGTGAATCAGCTATACATATACAATATCTCCTCCCTCTTGCATCTCCCTCTCACCCTCCCTATCCCACCCCTCTAGGTGGTCACAAAGCACTGAGCTGACCTCCCTGTGCTATGCAGCTGCTTCCCACTAGCTATTTATTTTACATTTGGTAATGTATATATGTCCATGCCACTCTCACTTTGTCCCAGCTTACCCTTCTCCCTCCCCTTGTCCTCAAGTCCATTCTCTACGTCTGTGTCTTTATTCCTGTCCTGCCCCTAGGTTCTTCAGAACCCCTCCCCCCCCTTTTTTTTAAGATTCCATATATATGTGTTAGCATACAGTATTTGTTTTTCTCTTTCTGACTTACCTCACTCTGTATGACAAACTCTAGGTCCATCCAACTCTCTACAAATAACTCAATTTCATTTCTTTTTATGGCTGAGTAATATTCCATTGTATATATGTGTCACATCTTTATCCATTCATCTGCGATGGACACATATGTTCACCTTATTTTTGATAAGGGAGGCAAGAATATACAATGGAGAAAAGACAGCCTCTTCAATAAGTGGTGCTGGGATAGCTGGACAGCTACATGTAAAAGAAAGAAATTAGCACACTCCCTAACACCATACAGAATCCGTTCTTATACAGATATCTCACAATGCTTTTAGGAGAGTTTAGATACAAAGTGTTTATTCTGCCAACTTGCATTAAGTTCCTGTTGTATTCAAAGCATTTTTAGGTAAAGTGACTCCAATATAATGATATAAAGCCTATCTTTAAGACCCTTGAGCACTATAAAGAATACGATTTATAAAGGAGGAAAGTGTATGAGAAACTTCTTTTCTGACAATCATGATTTATATAGGGTACTAACAATTTTCAATGCATTCTAATGCCCAGAATACATAAAACTGGGCAACTGCTTATTTTTACCAGTTGGGCCAACACTCATTGTTATTTTCTTTCTGGCTTTAGATAAGCTACTTATCTTCTCTGTGCATTAGTGTTCTCACCTATGAAATGGGGATGATTATAGTATGAGGTAGGATAAGGTTATTGAGAAGATTAAATGAGTTAATTTGTGTAAAATCCTTGAAAAAGTGCCCAACACATAGTAAGCACTCAATATGTGTTAAAAACTGTCGTGATCATCCTCATCTTCATTGTTATCCTCATCATAATCCCCATCATCTGTATCCATTTCATGATGGGTCAGGAGCCATTAGGGATCCAAGGTATTCCTAGATGTCTCTAGGTTAATAGACACTATCGTAGCTGGGACCAGTCTTAGTCCTACTAAGAGTCTCTTCCATAATGTCTGTTTTCCTTATGACCAAAAAATATTCACCCATAGGGAATCTGTGGCATTAATTCTTCCCAAATGTCACTGGTGGCAATAGCAACAAAAAATGCTTATTCATACTAGTGGTGGCAAATATGAATAAACATGGTCCTTTTCTTCCTTGATCTCTGAATTCCTTTGATGTCTTTTTACAACTTCTATATCATTTGAGCCTCATAATAAAAGCCTTATGACATAGATAAGATAATCCTAATATATTTATTAATTTTCTAGTAAGCTGTACTATACAGAATATAGCCAGTCAAAATAAATGTCTTAAAAGTCCAAGAACTTTAGGCAATAACTTTAACTCAAAGGAGAACTGTTTTGGTCCTGACTCAGACTCTAGTTATTCTTCCTTTTTTATTTTCAATTGAAGTATAGTTAATTTACAGTCTTTTAGGTGTACAGCAAAGTGATTAAGATATATATATATATATATGTATATATTTCCTTTTTCAGATTCTTTTCCATTATAGGTTATTACAAGATATTGAATATAGTTCTTGTGCTATACAGGAGGTCCTTGTTGTTTACCTATTTTATATATAGTAGTGTGTCTCTGTTAATCGCAAACTCCTAATTTATCCCTCCTCCACTTTTCCCCTTTGGTAACCATAAGTTTGTTTTCTGTGTCTGTGAGTCTATTTCTGTTTTGTAAATAAGTTCATTTGTATCATTTATTTTAGATTCCACATATAAGTGATATTTGTGGTATTTGTCTTTGTCTAACTTACTTCACTCAGTATGATGTTCTCCAGGTCCATCCATCTGGCTGCAAATGGAATTATTTAATTCTTTTTTATGGCTGAGTAATATTCCATTATATATATATATATATATATATATATATATACAACATCATCTTTATACATTCATCTTTCAATGGACATTTAGGTTGCTTCCAAGTCTTGGCGACTGTAAATAGTGCTGCTATGAACATTGGGGTTCATGTATCTTTTCAAATTAGAGTTTTAATCTTTTACGGATATATGCCCAGGAGTGGGATTGCAGTATAATATGGTAACTCTATTTTTATTTTTTTAAGGAACCTCCATAATGTTCTCCATAGTGGCTGTACCAATTTACATTGCCACCAACAGTGTAGGAGGGTTCCCTTTTCTAGCTATTCTTATGATAGATAAAATTATCAATTTTCCCCAATCTATAGAAGATTAATTTAAAAAGGCAGATGTGATTATCATAGAAAGAGTG
>NW_006795223.1:165662-168406 GCF_000442215.2 Lipotes vexillifer | reverse complement strand
AAGAGTGTTGGCAATGGAAAAGACAGAATACCAATGAAAAATGGAAACTAAAAAGGCAAAGCACCCCAATGCTATCTCCCATGGGGAAAGATGAGAGAGCCCAAGCATACCAGACCAGTGATGTGCTATAAATTCTTGGTAATCCTGCCCAACTTCACCCCTGTCCTCACCTTCTCTCAGCTTAATGGTGTCACACAATACAGAGAAACAAACATGCCTCAATATGGTCAGTGTTTGGCTCATTTTCCTTCCTACCATCTTATCAAAAATAAACAACCCCCCCATCACCCCCAAACCCACCCGTTTTCAGCTCTGGATTGTGTAATTTGAAGTGTCTCCACATACAACTGTGCAAGTGACTAAGCTTGAAGGCAGTCACCAAAGTTTTCCAAAGAAACCTCGTTGGGACTTCATGTAGTTTAACTTGCCCAAGCACAGGACTGTTAGCGTTGCCCTGATCAAGCTTCAGGATATACACCATTAGCAAATTTAAACTGTGGGGAGGTTTTCTAATGAGCTGCAAAATAAAAAGGAGGTAGAAATTTGATAGACACATAGAAGGTGGCCACTTCTCTACCCACATTGTAAAAGAAAAAACACTATTGATGCCATTCAAATGTACACCTGTCCAGTTTTTGCTCTTTATGCCATTCTGCCATGACTTGTCCAACGCATGTCAAAGCAGACTTTGGAAAGACATTAAAAGCAGAAATGAAAACTGGTGCAAGCAAACATAACCTCAATAAAGTTGTTTTTACAAAAAATTTCCAAAACAATATACTTGGACCAGATATGAGAGATCAAAGTACTGTCCATAGAATTGTTTCCATAAAAGATCACAAGTGGTCACAGCTCAAACTGATTTATTTTTAAACTTATACCACTCCCATTAAGCTGATTCAGTGTGACTCATTTCAAAGATAATTAAAACAAAGTAGCTTGACAAACTGATGATTCTCCCCAACGGTGAATTGAAAGAAAAGATTGCAGCCCTTCTTGCAGCTGAGTACACAACTTCCACGTCTTTCATTCCACATTTCATATCCATCCACTGGAGATATTAAATCTGTGATCCTGAGAGAGTAGAGGTATAAGTGCTGCCCACAGAAACCCAGTGTGGGAAAGAGAACAATAAGAATTGTTAGGGAGTGAGGGAATAGTCCATTTCCTTACACAATTTCATTCAAGGCTCAGAGTTTAAAGGAATACCACATTGAGGGTAGCAACCAGAGTGAGGGTGTCTAGGACTGGATTGAAACAAAGTGGCTCTGCACCCCACTAGGGAATCAGAGACCAAGGATCTTTTTCTGACAATTCTTACCCACCAGAAAAATCTGATACACTGCACTTCAAATATTCTCCCAGTAAGTCTCATTACTGTGGTAAAGGGCAAGCAAAGTTTTCTAGGGTAGTCTTTCTCAACTTTATTATTTTTTTTTCTCAGCTTTAAACTAAGAGAGATAATTTATGTTTGTTTCACAGCACTGTTCTGATAAACAATAAGAAAAGGCAAATGGATTCTATGGAAATCACATCATAAGGAGATTAATTTATAATCTGCCACAGAATATGGAAAGGCATCAATATACCTTGTCTACCTGGGCTTCTAAAACTCATCCTCAAATTCAGTGTTTCTAGGAGCAAGGGTTTGAATTTTTTTTTTTTTTTTTTTTTTTTTTGCGGTACGCGGGCCTCTCACTGTCATGGCCTCTCCCGTTGCGGAGCACAGGCTCTGGACGCGCAGGCTCAGCGGCCATGGCTCAAGGGCCTAGCCATTCTGCGGCATGTGGGGATCTTCCCGGACCTGGGCACGAACCTGTGTCCCCTGCATCGGCAGGCGGACTCTCAACCACTGCGCCACCAGGGAAGCCCAAGGGTTTGAATTTTAATTTGAGAAATTAAAGAAAATATCTTGGGATATCCATTCAAAATCGTGATAGCTTAATGTGCTAATACAGGTAGCTTACTGCAACTCTTTGACATCTTCCCATAGTGTTCCATATTAATCAAGCATTCATGATTCAAATAATTTAAATGCATCAAAAAGAGCTGGCAGCTCAGAGAACTTTGCAATGAGTTCTTAGGTAATATGAAGAATGATAGCTAATTTTGCCAAATTCATATCTTGTACAGTTTCCTAAAAGCAGGGCCCAGGGGTAATTTTTACTTTTAAATGATGCTCCTCGTCATTTAGAATCATCAGCCCCATCAATCTTCTAGTACCTGAAGGTGAGGGATGCAGGGCTTCATCACGCTGCCTAAGTCTGTGGTTTCTCTTCTGCTCTTCATAAGTACTGGACCCTTTGCCCTTCATTAGCTTGGATGGGAGACTAATCAGAAGTGGTAGATGGAGAGACAGTTTACCCAACAGAGCAGAGGTAATTTAACCACCAGGATTCCGTGGGCTTCATTTGATACTAAATTCTGAGTCCTCTCTTTGTGCCGACACACTGCTGAGCACCAGGATAAAGATGAATAAAGCATGCTCCTTACCCTTGAGGAGCTCACAGGCTAGAGTGGTGGGGCAGGGGTATAAAAATACAGTTAACGGCGTGCTCTGAAAGGGATATAGAAAAGCTGTCAGGGCACCTACTACAGGGTCAGAAAAGGCTCTCTGGAGAACGTGTTACCGACCTGAATCTTAAAGGATTGGTGGAAGAGTCTAGCAAATGGATGTCGAGAAGCAGATAGGCTTCCAGGCATAGAGTCAGGAAAGTAAGAAACTGCATGACATGTGTAGGGGA
>NW_006795223.1:146041-165567 GCF_000442215.2 Lipotes vexillifer | reverse complement strand
GTAGGGAATTATAAAATGTTCAGAATTGCTGGAACCTCACATTTGAGAAAGATTGGCAAGGTGCAAATCATAGTGGGACTTCAGTGTTTTCCCCAAAGGAAAAGTGGGGCTTCCCTCAAGGTGATACCCGATTTTCCTTGGTTATGACCAAAGGTCAGATTGAGGAAAAGGTCCTGGCTGCTCTCTCTCCATCCTCTCTCCTGCTAGAACTCCAGCTCATCTAGTTATGGATAGAAGGATGGATGAAGAGAACGCTTGATACCTCCATGTACACGCAAAAAGGAGATGTGTTAGAAAGTCAAGGATTAAAAAGGAAGGGGAGAAGGGAGGGAGGAAGAAAACAATATTGATATCTGTGATTTCTCTGGGAATATTTATTAATTTTTCTAAAAATTGTAAAGGGTAATGAAAATATATATCTCAGCCCAAATTACGTATTCAAGGTACAGTTGCATAAACCCACACAGAGTACTGTTTTGTGCATTTACTGTACCTCACATACACTTTGTCCTGATCCTAACAGGACACAGCAATCAGATGGAACATAATTAAGTCTCCTTTCCAGAAAGCAGGAAAAGCCCTTTGTTCTAAGAAGAGGAGAAATTTAAATTTTATCCCCCTCTTTTTGGTGATAAGACCAGGGCTAATGAAATCTTGCCTTTACATTTTGTTTTCTCTAGTGAAAGAACGCAGTCTCCCAGAAGAGAAGGAATACAGCAGAGAGGTCAAGAGCCAGACTCTGGCACTCATAGACCTGAGGTCCAGTCCAGTTCTGCTACATGGTAATTGTGGATCTTGCACAAACTACCTAACCTCTCAGAGCCCTGGTTTCTGAACACATACGTCCTAGAGTTGATGGGGGATTAAATGAGGTTGTATATAAACTTTAGAGCTTTCATCCTTGAGGCACACAAAAAAGGTAAATGTGAAGATAATTTGCTAAGGAATTAAAATCATAAAAGATAGCTCACCTTTTGGAAAAGACATCTGGTGACTTTAGCACAGTGAAAGAAGGCATTTGCTTTTCATCTTGTATTTTCAGTTGTATAGGCTGCTTTACTCCCCAGAAAATGTCCAGCGTTCCTTCAACAATTAGTTTCCCATCGTCAGTCTAGGGAAGAAACCAATCATCACAAACACTGCTTTTGTATTATTTATAGAAGCCAAATGTTTTAACTGAAGATGTAGAAATGAAGTCTGTAAGACATCTTAATAGATAAAAAATAAATTCCCAGGTGGGACTGTTTGGCTTTTAAATTTATCTACAAAACATTTCTACTTTTGAAACATTCTTTTATTTTTGAAAACAGCTATAACCAGCAAAGTCATAATGGTGATGACATGCCCACCAGAGGGCACAGTATGCTAAAATATTTTCTGAACTCTGCTTCTTCAATTAAGTGGAATTTTAATTCTCTAATTCTATTTAGCATAAAGTTAAAGCAGAATTAAAAACTGTGCTAAAGTAGAATTCAGAAGAACAGCTATTGTTCAGTTTAGTGGCTATTTTCTCATTTCTGAACAGGAAAAATTTAGCTCACAAACTTATGCAGAACAGGTGAAATAATGTATGTAAAAACAGTGTAAAATACACAACAAATTATATTTTTGAAAAAAATCAGTAGCAATTGAGTAATCTCTTTTAATTTGGAACTATTATAACAAAAGAAGGGAATTCTATGCAAAGAAAAATTAGTAAACAGGATTGAACACTTACTTATCCTGTGGATGTAGATATTAATACCAAAGCACATTCCCATAGAATGTATTTTCTAATCTATTTCTCTCTTATATATGTAAAAGTCTGTTATTAAAGTAGTGTTATTATTATAGTAAATTTGGGAAATATAGAAAGAATATTCCAACGGTCCAATAACTACTCTAACATGCAATAACTACTTGTTATTATGAAAAATCAATAATTAGAAAACATAATAAATATAAACATAAATGACTCAATTCTTATTTGAGAGTGTAATGAAAACTCCAGACTCTGGAATCAGACAGACCTGTGTTTGAACTCTGGCTCTGCCATTTTCTAGCTGTGTTCTCTTGGACAAGATGTCAAACACCTATAAAACTGGGCTGCTTCTTCTGAAGAATGAAATCATAACAATCCTTGATTCATAGGACCTTGTATTTAAAGTGCTCAATAAATGATATTGCTTATTATTTCTTTGGCTGACAAACCTACTTTGGAGTCACTCCTGAAACAAAGTTTTGCTCTTTCTCCTCCTTTTGAGTTCATATTTCAGATCACTGTGAGGTCAGGTACCAATCAGTTGTCCTTAACAGCCAAACATAATTTGCTCTCTGAAAGGGCAGTACATGATGCAGAGCCTACATTTTAGTTATTGATGTATAACATCTTTTCGTGGCTTAATTATACTACAATGAATCCCTTATATCAAAAACTCATAGGGGGCTTCCCTGGTGGCGCAGTGGTTGAGAGTCCGCCTACCAATGCAGGGGACATGGGTTCGTGCCCCGGTCTGGGAAGATCCCACATGCGGCGGAGCGGCTGGGCCCGTGAGCCATGGCCGCTGAGCCTGCGCATCCGGAGCCTGTGCTCCGCAACGGGAGAGGCCACAACGGTGAGAGGCCCTGCGTACCGCAAAAAACAAAACAAAACAAAAAACTGATAGAATAACTGCTCTTCTGAGGTTATCTAACTTTTGCTTTCAAGAAGAAATACTCCAACTATTATCAGAAAATGAGGCTTTCTCATATAAGGAATATCAGAATATTTTTTAATTTCAGAAACCATCTCTAGGACTTCCCTGGTGGCGCAGAGATTGAGAATCCGCCTGCCAATGCAGGGGACATGGGTTCAAGCCCTGGTCCGGGAGGACTCCACATGCCATGGAGCAACGAGGCCTGTGTGCCGCAATTACTGAGCCTGTGCTCTAGAGCCCGTAAGCCACAACTACTGAGCCTGCGCGCCACAACTACTGAAGCCTGTGCACCTAGAGCCCGTGCTCTACAGGAGAAGCCACTACAGTGAGAAGCCTGCACACTGCAATCAAGAGTAGCCCCCATTCGCCGCAACTAGAGAAAGCCCGTGTGCAGCAACGAAGACCCAGTGCAGCCATAAATAAATGAATAAATTTAATTAAAAAAAGAAATCATCTCTTTTGAAATTAACTAAATAAATTATCCCTGAAGCCTTGTTTATACTTATCTAATCTCATTGTCTCAATCTTCAGGCCTTTTCTCTTCTACATCTACACCAATACCCTTGGTGATCTCAATGATCCTTATGTGCCATCTCTAAACTAATAGCTCCCAACTTTAGATATACAGCCCAAACCTTCCCCTAAACTTCAGTTGTCAAACTTGACATCAAATTTAATACGTTCCTAATTAACTTTTGATCTTTCTTCCTGTAAATATTTTCCTTTCCCAGTCTTCCCCATCTTGGTAAATAGAACCCCCATCTTTCCAGTTGTTCAGGTCAACATTTTTAAAGTCACCATTAATCTTTCTTTCATACTTAACCTCTCAAAATCCAATACGTTAGCAAATCCTATTAGCTTTACCTTAAAAATATATCCCCAATATGGCTATGCTCACTATGGGTACTACCACAATTCTAGTTTATGCCTCCGTCATTGTTTGCCTGATTATTGCAATAGTTTCTTTGTGGTCTACCTCATTCTTCTCTTGCCCCTCTATGTATTCCTAGTAGCTAGAGAGAGCGCTTTCTTTTTTACTTTTGTAACTTTTTATTTTATATTGGAGTATAGTTGATTAACAATGTTGTGTTAGTTTTGGGTGTACAGCAAAGTGATTCAGCTCTACATATATATGTATCTATTCTTTTTCAAATTCTTTTCCCATTTAGATTGTTACATAATATTGAGCAGGTTCCCTGTGCTGTACAGTAGGTCCTTGTTGGTTATCCACTTTAAATATAGCAGTGTGTACATGTCAATCCCAAACTCCCTAACTATCCCTCCCCCGCCTTCCCCCCGGTAACCATAAGTTCATTAGAGAGATCCTTTTAAAATGAATCTTTAGATAATATCACAACTCCTCAGTGGCTTTCCATCTCATTCCAAGTACAAGCTGAAGTCTTCACAATGCTCTATAAGACCCTACATGCTCTGGTGCCCTCCCCTTCTCAGTTCTCTCCATAGCTTCCTTGTTCTCTACTATCCCATTCCCACAAGGTTCCTGCTGCACTGGCTTCCCCACCATACCTCAGTTACACCAGCCAGGCTCAGGACCTTTATTGGGATGCTGGATATGTCTGTGCCTGGAATGTGTGTCCCACAGACTTCTACAAGGTTTGCTCCCTGGCATCTTTCAGTCTTTGGTCAAATGTTCCTCTTTCCTCATCCACTTAGATTCCTGAGCCCTCTTCCCTGCTTTGTTATTCTCCACAGCCTTTCTTTTTTTGGCTGCATTGGGTCTTCATTGCTGCATGTGGGCTTTCTCTAGTTGCATCGAGCAGGGGCTACTCTTTGTTGTGGTGTGTGGGCTTCTCATTGCGGTGGCTTCTCTTGTTGCAGAGCATGGGCTCTAGGTGCGCAGGCTTCAGTAGCTGTAGCACGTAGCTGCAGTAGGCAACTCAGTAGTTGTGTCGCACAGGCTTAGTTGCTCCGCAGCATGTGGGATCTTCCCAGACCAGAGCTCGAGCCTGTGTCCCCTGCGTTGACAGGCAGATTCTTAACCACTGTACCACCAGCGAAGTCCCTCTCCACAGCCTTTATCATCATTGGATACACAGTTTACTTTTTTGTTTCTTTTCTGTCTACTAAAATGTAAGCAGCATGAAGGCAGGACATTGTTTAGTTTCTTCATTGCTATGTCTCTAGCTTTTAGAACAATGTCTGCTGTGTTGTATACAATAAATATTCATTAAGTTAATTAATCAGAGATTTAGAAAGCTACATGCTAGTCTCCATGGACTGCCCCTTTTAACAGTGCCCATCATTGTAACTAAGTCAGAGACTTGCAAAATTCCGGATTCTAACTTTACTGATGGTGAGTAAAGATGGAAAGATTAAGCAATCTGATATTCTCACTGTATACTTTACTTCATACAGTTTTTAAAAATTATGTAAGACAGGACACTTTATTCTAAAAAATCAAATGACTTTTGCAGATTGAGCACTGATTCACAGAATAGGAAATGACATGCCTCAAGTTATATGCTTGTCACATCAAAATTCAAACATTTTCCTAAAGGAAACGAACTTCTTAACATCATGAATTCTATGGAAACAACCGAATTAAAATATAAAATCATTTTCTTAAAGTTTTGATCTTTTCTTAAATTTTATATTTTTACAGTTACCTATATGAGAGATCTAAGATACAGGATAATATTGAAATAATTTAAAATTAGGCCATTAAAAAAATTGAGGCCCATTTCTTTATAAAGGGATTAGTTATTTCCTACTTCTGTAGGAAATTACATTTGGAAAGGTAGTTGAAATGTCCAATCAAACTAAATCATTTAAGCTCACTAGTAAAGGCCAGAGAGGTTTATAAATTTCCTTCTGTTCCAATTACAGATTTAAGCCAATGGTGGCCTAAAGTCAATGCTGTACACATTTGAAGATCTGAAACGTAGGTAGAAAGTTCTAATGTTCCCTAGGACCAGGAAGATATTGTAAAGATGTGAAGTGAGTCCCATTAGAATACAAGACTGAGTAGGAAGACCTGTGGAGGATGAGGCATTAAAAAACCAATCTAAGGCCACTTTGTACAGTAGCCTGCCAGTTGCAACCTTAAAAATGCTTGCTGAATTGTTTCTAGGATAGATTTTTAATGGAATTGCTGTTCAAAAGATGTACATACTCTGTTTTTAAAGTAGAAAGCAAATATGTCATTAAAGTTGTTTTAAAAGTTTTCCCATTCTAAAAAATACTTGGAAAGTCACAGATGTTTCAGGACTAGGATTTTGCAATATAGTCTAAAACTGAAAAATCATGATCAAGTTAAAGATTCACCTGCTTCTCCCAGACGTTTTGTGTTATGGACTCCAACTTATCCTGACTTCTCTGTACTTTTATGGATTTTTTTCTCCTGTGAATCAAACTGTACTGCATTTCTTTGACGGGCTTACCTGTCCATATAAAATATGCAGATTTTTCTGGTTCCTATAAAAGATGTTATAGGTCTTCAATAAAGAATTAAGTTGTTCCCTAAAAAAACAATATTACATTCAGTTACAATCAGTCTTAGGCTCTTTAATGGTAGAAGGCAATAATGGTGCCTTCAGTTCAAAAAGATATGAGATAGGAAAAAATGGTTCAATGGAATCTTACTATTCTGTCATTTTAATATAGGTCGTTGAAAACTGAAGCCTTCTTAGGACATCAACAAATGTTGAAGGTGTTAATTCATAAATAAATCATCAAAGTAAAACAAATAAAATCTGGTCTTAGGTGGTTACTTTCCCTTAGTGAAGATGTGTGTTAATAATTTCAAAGTTGAATTTGATTTTTAAAAAGTCCTTCAAAATTTTCCATAATGAAGAAATGACTGGCTGCAAAGAGCTGTTTGGATTGAATTTATAATCTAAAGCAGTGGTTCTAACCCATTTAAGTCACAGTATCTTTTGAAACCCTGATGAAAGCTTTGGCTTCCCTGCGGGGGGTGGAGTGGGTTAATCCTATATATAAACACATAGTTTTGCATATACAATGCGTAATAGCTAATTTATGTGCTATTTTGAAAGACTTTCCTGATAAACAAGGAAGGAGTTATTTTCCACATGGTGTAAGTATAGGTTCTTTTTATCTGACAGTAACAAACTGACATTTAAAAATATTCTTTGCTTAAAATTCTGGAGTAAAAGGGAATTCCCTGGCTGTCCAGTGGTTAGGACTCCAGGCTTTCATGGCCAAGGGCCCAAGTGTGATTGCTGTTCAGGGAACTAAGACCCACAAGCTGTGTGTGCAGCCAAAAAAAAAAAACTACTGTCCTCTCTGTTGTCAAGTTCTTCCCGGGGTTGTTGTTTTATAAAATTTTGAGTTAGTTTTATTTTGACAGTTAACCATTAAAATATTTTCATAAGAGAATAAATAAATAACCAAAGAATGGAAAATGACTGCAGACAAAGTGGTGAGGAGAGTGTTCTGTAGCAGGAGACAGCTGTAAAACAGACTTCGTTTCACATTCCTCTTTTGTTTTACAACATTTAATCAACCTAATTTAAGCACCTAGTATGTGCCTGACTTTATGCTTTCCACTGGAGATACAGCAACAGTTCAGGAATAGTTGTTGCTCCTAGGCATCTCACCCTCTGTGGCAGGTGGGCTCTGGCAACGGGAATGCTGGTTCCTGCCACACCTCCATCCTCCCCTTGTGCTACCACAGCTCAAGATGCTGCTGTCACTCACCCTGCTGGTCCAAGCTATCTTCTCTCACCTGCATTATGGCAACAGTCTCCTAAAAGCCTCCCTGTATTTGTTGTCTATTCTCAACAGCAGGAGTTATTTTAAAACAAACCTGATCACCTCTCTCCTTTGCTCAAAGCTCTTCAATATCTTCTCATCATTAGAATAAAAGCCAATATCCTTCCAATGACTTCAAAGGCCAGTTGTGATCTGATCCCTGTTACACCTTCCATCTCATTTCTACTTCTCTTTCCTACACTCACTGAACTCTAGCCGCTGGCCTCCTTGATGTTCCTTGAGTACTCCAGGCACATTCCCACCCCAGGGCCTTTATACTTGCTGTTCCCTCTGCCCAGAATGACCTCTCCCATGCCATCACACTGTTAATGCATTCATTTTTTTTAGGTATTTACTCCAAAGTCACCTGCTCAAGGAGTCCTTCTTGACAACCAAATCTGAAAGTTTGCCTTCTCCCAACATTCGTATTCTGCTTTCCTCCTTACCTCTGCCCCTTGGTCACCATCTAACCTTGAATATATTTTATTTATTTATCTTATATTCTGTCTCCTTCACTAGACTGTAGCTCCAAGAGACTAGGCTTGCTTCCATGTTTCGTTCACACTATGTTTCATGTGCCTGGAAGAGAGCATGGCACATAGTAAGAACTCAACAAACACTGGTTGAATGAAATGATCAGAAGAAGTCTTATTCCTAAAATAAAACCAAACATATCAACAGGTGGAAAGCTTTTTTATATAAGTTGTTTTACGGGGGAGACATCTCATGATAGTAAACTTCCAGATATAGTAATTGCTAAAATCCCTTTGATCTTCAATACCTGTCTACCTCCCATAAGAATACTTGGCTCCGTGAGGGCAGGAATTTTGGTCTATTTTATTCATTGCTGTCTTCCCAGTGCTTAGAGCAGAGCTTTGCTCGTAGTGGGTACTTATTCAATAAGCATTTAATGAATAATGAATGACAGAGTTCATGTATATTGATTTTTATGTTTGAGATCAGGTAAACATACTTTCCACTTGACTTTTCTCACTTGTGATTTTTAATGTGCACATTTCCAAGGATCAGTACACTCCACACAAACACCACATAAAAACATTCTACAGAATTCCTCCATGTTATTTTTCCGTTTCCCAGCTGGCTGACTTTAGAATTTTAGTGTTGATGAATATTTCTGTTCTAAACATCACTGGACACACAAGGGATTTTGTTTCATTGGAGTCATTGCTGTGGAATAGCTCCTTAAAATTAACACACTGGTAAAGAGCATGAACACTTTTATAGCTCTCATTATTGGGTGCCAGAGCAGCAGATGGAAATTTCCGGTTCACTTGGGATGCAACTCCTGATATGCTGAGCTGTCAAAGTTGTTATTAAAGTCAATGAATCTTTACATAACCTTATTCCCTCAGCTTCTGTTTCTGATAAAACTGCATGTTAAGGTATGGGACAAGTAACCTTCAAAGTATTTACCTCAGGACCATGTTTGATTAGAAAGATTATTCTCTGGGAACAAGCTACTTGGAAAATGTTTCTGTATCTGAAAAAACCTGACTAAATCTTTCTGCACAGAAATAAGTCTCCAAATGACCCAGGGAGTCAGCAAACTGTGGTCCCAGGCCACCTGCTTTTGCAGATAAAGTTTTATTGGAATACAGCCACACTACTTTGTTTGCCTATTGTTTGCCTATTGTTTGCCTTTGTTTGCCTATTGTTTATAGCTGCTTTCTTTCTGCAGAGTTGAGTAGTTGTGATACAAACCATATGGCCTACAAAGCCTAAAATATTTATTATCTGACCCTTTACAGAGGTAGTTGGCCAACCTATAAACCATGTGTAACACAGGCTAACTAAATACCACAGAAATCTTCCATATTTTTCTCACCACAGGCAGGATCTTTCTGACTATCAATGAAACTTTGGAGGATTTTGGCATGTGGAAGAAGAAAATAGTTAGTAAAATAGTGTTGGGATAAAATTCGGTAAGTTAATGGTGCAATAAAGTGAGGAACTAGAAAAGAGAATCCGGAAGTTAGGTGAACAACTATAGTAATGGTGTATGCATTCCAAATATTAAAACTACATCACATTTTAATCGTATGGACTTTACCAGAGGAACTTTTGGAGATGATTAGTTTATGCACCTGTTGAAGCAATGGGTTAATACAACACGAGGATAAAGTGTAGCCTGCAACATTCTAACTCGACCTGTTGGCATTAAGGGCACAAAGACCTGAAGAAGTTATTGTCAAGTTGATTCTCTCTTATCTGATGACTGATTCAAATTTTGTCCTCTAACAGAAGACCTGTCCTAACGGTTTGCTGTGTGAGCACAATAAAGAGGCCTCAGCCATACAATGAGGTGGGTGAGAGCTTGAGGGAATAGATGCTGCCTATTGTGTACTCTGGAGGGGAAGGATTAAGCAAGAAGGGTGTGAGAAGCTTACCAGGCAAAGAAAATATTAACAAGGACATTCTAGATATTTCTGTAGTTTTTGTGACAAAAGCTCAAAGAGTTGGGACTCTAAGAGTAGAACATGTAAAATGGGGAATGGTGAGTGATGAAGAAGCAGGCAGGAACCTTGTGAACCATTTTAAGAAGCTTAAAATTCACCCTGCAGGCAATGGGCACTTACTGGAGGTTGCAGGCAAGTGTAAGGTATGATGCTCCTAAGGGCCACTAGGGAGCTTATGGAAGACAGATTTCAGGACAAAACAACACGGAGGCAGCAAGATGAGTGGAACAATTGCAATGGTATTGAGGTAGAGAGCCAAGGCTATGTTGTGTGCAAAGGTGATCAAATGTCCCTCATGTACAGAAGAATCTGAAGTCTAGAAGAGACCTAAAATAAGTATAGGGATTATTTGGTTTAGGAGATCCAAAGGCCACCACTAAAGTGTTATCTAGGCAGTCCCTAGTCAGGAAAGGGAAGACTGATTTAATATACATGGTGACTTGTCAGTGCTAATTATAATGTATTTTTTAGGATTTAACTTAAATGTTACCTATGGACCTCCCTATCTCATGAAAAAGGAAAAAAATCATCTGTATACTTTTCCCTCTCAGCCCCAAAGAGTCCCCCACCAGCCTAGACCAGACTGCTTAGCAACTGTTCAGCTGCCCTAACAAAGCTATAAAGTGGGTGATAAGAAATGAATTCCATATCCAGTCTTCTCAGGTTACAAATTTTTCTAGAAGCCACAGGGACACCCAAGAAGTCAGCATGGTACAAACAGTCTGTATATCAATACTTTACGTGTGGTACATAAATTGATTTTCTAAGAAGAGCTTGGTTTTCTCGAACATGAAATACTGTATCATAATATATCCTAAGGATTTTTAAAAAACATTATCACATAATATATAACATGAATAGTGTTTTTTTAAAACTAAGGAATAGCAAACTTCCATGTAAACTGGACTTCTAACTAAATGAACATATAGAATCTTAAGCTTCGCCGGGACAGAAGCTGGCACTGTGCACTGACAGTACAGAGAGGGGACCCTGATAGATGCAGATGGACACCCAGAATTAGTCATTACAGTTCCTGGGTGAGTGCTAACCAGTGAAAGATTTAACATGGTGGGGTGACAGGTGTAGGGGAATGATGCCAGGGTTCCTGCTCCTTTAAAGGTTCTCTGTTCCTGTAAGGCTCCCAGCTCAGTTTTAATGAGTAAAAGTGGATCCGGAGTTGACTGTAAAATGCTTAGGTGTACTTTGCACTTTGTGGTCTGAATTGCATCTGCTCAGCAGATGGGAATTACCCACATTCTGACGTTTGTCATGAATAATGGGCTGAGCAAGAGAGGAGTTCCTCAATCTTATCATGCTATTTGGTGGGAAGAAACACTTTGTATTTAATTTTATAAACTGTAATATGCATTGACATATTGGACAGCATGATGAATGGAAATGAGTTATGCCCTGCATCCATAGACAGAATGAATGTCAAATTTTAGTTGTAATAAGAGTTCTCCCTCATTTTAGTAATGATTTACAGCATAATTCAGTGGCTATCTAATCTTTTTCCTGGAAACCAGAAAACCCCGTCTCATTTTTTACTAAGTGATTCTTAAAATTTGGACAAAGGCAAACCAGAAATACTGTTGCATGCTGTAGCCCAACACAAGCTTCAGAGATTGCCACATGACACAAAATAAACTTCAGTGGAAAATACAATCCAATGTAGTCACCAAAGGCAAATTTGGCCATGGCTGTGCTTCCTGAGTTTGTGTTATTTCTGCCTCTTGGAGACTTGCTGAAAAATGTTCAGGCTCTCAGCCAGGCAGCCACGGGACCAGATAGTGACAGCAGCACTAGAGACAGCATTCTGCTGTGTGTATTGCCATGTTTAAGAGCAGGAACCTAAAACATTCGAAAGAGTCTTTTCAAAAAGATGAGAAATTGAGGCAGAATAAAAATGTTAGCTTGCTCTCTTACACAGTCACCCCTCCCAATTTTGTTCATAATGTTACATTTTAGCAATGAGATTAACTATTTAATGTCAGGTTCAAAAAACTGAATTTAAAACTTAACTCAGAATTATTTTTACAAAAAACATATTAACATGTAAAGATAGCAAATTGATCATTTTCTGGGAATTACGGTTGTGATTTTTTATTTTATGTGTTGTAGTTCTGTATACTTTTCAAACTCTATATAGTAAGTGCATAATACAGTCATAATATTTTCATAATTTTTCTTCCATAAACATGTAATATGAACTTCTGTATGTTTTTGGAAAGGGGAACCAGGAAATATGCGGACAAAAGAATGAGTAAAGCCTTATCATTAAGCTCTTTGCCAAGACAAACCATCATTCCATATTACTGACGTCTGCAAGCAGTAGCAGAATTCTCTTAACCCACGTTATCCTTCGTTACTGTCAACTTGAATCCTGGAATTAAAATTGCAAACTCCTGCCGCCCCTCTTTCGTAAGTGGCTATGGCTCCATTTCTTTTTGTCTTTGGCCTCATCTCCTGGCTCAAACGATGAGGAAAGAAGACTGCTTTTCAACCTTTGCTTAGAGACTTTCTTCAGCTAGCAAAGTAGGTTATTCATTTCCATTGCAAATGAAGGGATTGGGTTCCACAGTTTGAATACTGAGAAGCTGGGAAGGGAAGGGCTATCTCGATTGAAGCAAAAATGCAAAACCTAAATGATCAGGGAGCCCTGAATTTAACTCTCCCGACTTCCTTCAAAGGGCTGCCCTTTTTGAAAAGGAAGGGTTTTGAACATCTTTAGCAACTCTGCTCAAGTATCATTAATTATTGCTGGTAGTTAGGATGATGGTGCCTGTGATTTGTTTGCCTTTTTCTTCCAAGCAGTTCTATTCTAGACCCTAAGTCTCTGTCAGTGCTGACAATTGATAATAAAAAGGACCTGGGAGTTTCCTGAAATCCACTAGTAATCTAATCAATAAGGTAATATAACTAGACTTGTCTCACCTCCCACCCTCTGGCTGCTTTTGGCCATTTTGTGACTTTTGTATTTTCTGAGGTATACATCTTTTTAAGATTACCCGTGTAAACAATGGCCCTGGAGCTATTAATGAATAGATCTATCAACTTCTCTCAGGTCCTTAACACCTAGAACTCAGATAAGAGCAAAAGGATTAAAGATTAAGGTATAATTTTCACAATATTAAAAAGGAAATTTGAAGTGACTGATGGCTAGTCGGTTGATAGAAAACAAAAACCCCCAAAATGTTTTCTTGATTATGAAAACTCCACTGTTTAAGAGAGGAGCTGTAGCTACTCAGAACAATGTCACTAGATGTTGGTAAGACATGGAAGAGGGGATAAAAAGGGAGAGGCAAAGAAGGATTGTATCATTTATTAAAATGCTCGTCCTTCTGAAGAAGACAGGAATGTGCTTTAGAACTGATATCTGATTTTGAAGAGAATTCCTTTATAAGCGTAACTATCAGATTTTATATTTTAACACACTAGCTTGTTTTCTAACAACCTCAGATAAAGGAAGACACTTATCTACTCTCTTTCCCGCTATGGGTTGGCTTCTGAAGATTTTTATGAAAAAGATTTTTTAAAAATTCACAGTCTATTATTCCAGTTGGCGGCTGCAATAAGCAGCTTCCGCATCAGACCTTGGTTTCTGTTACCACATGCAGCTGACTTCCTAAGGGCAGCCCAAGCAGTTTGTGGACAGGGAAGAAAGAATGAGGGAAGTCTATGCTCTGTAATCTCCTTTTCTGGCCTGAAACACGGAGAAGTATGGTCTCTGGCTCGCAGCCCTGACACTATTTGCAAATCAGTACTGATTTTTATATTCTATTCTAATCCAAAGTAGGGACTTGAAACTACCACCACTTTGATGGAATAGTCTGTTTCTTGTTGTAGCTGATGGTTTTGGAGAGAACAAAGAAATATTTAGTGCCCAAGAAAAAGCTGTTTGAAAACTACAGAAAAATTATGTGCCCTGAATGTGTGGACAATATGAAACACAGTGGTAGATGTGCTCTGTTAGATAAATGCTTCTAAAACCTGACCTGAAGGGCTTGTTGAAACAGATCATGAGGGGCACCTCCAAAGTTTCTTACTGAGTTATGTCTGGTGTGGGTCCTGAGAATTTGCATTTTTAACGTGTTCCCAGGTGATTCTCGTGCTGCTAGTCCAGAGACCACAGTTTGTTTTTTTTTTTCTTTGCAGTACACGGGCCTCTCACTGCTGTGGCCTCTCCCGTTGCGGAGCACAGGCTCCAGACGCGCAGGCTCAGCGGCCATGGCTCATGGGCCCAGCCGCTCCGTGGCATGTGGGATCCTCCCGGACCGGGGCACGAACCCGTGTCCCCTGCCTCGGTAGGCGGACTCTCAATCCCTGCGCCACCAGGGAAGCCCCAGAGACCACACTTTTGAGATCCATTCTTTTAGATCTCAGGATGCTGAGAATCATGGTGATATTCATTCTTTTAGGGGAAGGGAAGTCTATCAACTGGCAGGTTGCAGGTTGAAATAGGCGGACATCCCAATTGAAACTAAAATAGTTACATGTAACCAGCCTGCTAACACTTCTGCCCTTTCCTCCTCTGTTACTGAAGTAAGAGGCCAGATAACACTGTCCTTGCAGACATTCTTTGGGAGGAGGTTTGTTCTAGTTTCCTATTGCTGCTGTAACAAATTACTACAAACCTAGTGGCTTTAAACAACATAAACATTATCTTACAGTTCTACAGGTCAAATGCAGGTCTCACTGGCTATAACCAAGGTATCAGCAAGGCTGAGGCTCTAGGGGAGAATGCATTTCCTTGCTTTCTCCACTTTCCTCAGCCTAACCACATTCCTTGGCTTCCGGCTCCCTTTTCCATCTTCAAAGCCAGCAGTGGCTATACAATCTTTCCCACTCCATCACTCTGACATGGAATCTTTTCACATAGTTCTCCTACCCTCCCACAAAAGGACCCTTACGATAACATTGGGCCCATCTGGATAATCTCCCAAATTTAAGGGATGCTAACGGATTAGCATCCTTAATTCCATCTGCAACCTTAATTCCCTTTTGCAACGTAACGTAAAATATTCACAGGTTCAGGGGATTAGGAAGTAAACATCTTTAGGAGGTCATTGTTCTATCTCGGGATTCAAGGGTGACTCCTATCCAAATATTGTCTGAATACTTGGGAGGCATCTTGTTAGAAATCAGAATCTGTATTTTAATCGAGATCCCCAGGAAATTTGCATGTATGTTAAAATGGAGAGAAGCCCTGATATAATCACCTTGCCACTAGGTATGAAACAGTATTTAAGGGTAACATATGTCAAGCCAAAATACTAAAGTCCTGATTTAGTTCCTTGATGCTAATACTCCCATACTCACTCATCATCAACAGAAGTTTATTGAGGGATTACTGTGTAATAGACAATGTAATAGATGCTGGGGAGACTGCAATATTTAAAACCAATGGGGCCCATGCAGTGATAGGAGTTGCTTTCTGGAGGAGGAAGATAGACAAAAAAAACCAAAAAACAAAAGAGCAAATAAAGAAATATGTTGATTTTACATAGGGGTAAGTGCCATAAGAACAATAAAACATCATCCTGTGATGCAGCAGATGAAAGAGGGCATTTTAGAAAAGGTGATCAGGTGGCCTGAAATATTAAACTGGCACCTGAATAATGGGAAGGAGCTATAGCACTGTGCAGAGTCAAAGAAAGTGTCCTGAGCAAGAGATGCCGGTGCCACATCTTGTGTGCAGGACTAAGCTTGACATGTTTAAAGGAGAAAAACAAGGGAAGAATGGCTCAAGATAAGGTTCTAAAGGTTCTCCAGGCCAGATCGCATTGGGCCTTAGAGAGACTCCTTATGGTAAGGGGTCTGCAATAGGAAGCTTTGAAGGGTTCAAGCAGGATGCCGTGACGACATTGTAAAGAGACGTTCTGGCTGCTGGGGGAGGATGGATTACGGGGACAGGGAATGGAAGCTGGCAGCCCAATTAGGAGGCAGTTATAGTTGTCCAGGCAAGAGATAGTGGTGGCTTGGACTAGATGGTGAGAAGTGGTTGGATATTGGAGGTGGAGTTGATGGGACTTGCCGTGGGGCTGTGTGTAGAAATGAGGAAATGAAACAATTACGTTGGTTTCTAGCTTCCGTTAGGATCTTGCTTCTCATTTTTCCAAGATTTAAACTTTTAGGTCTCTCTAATACGTGCCCTATAGATTTTTTTTAAAAGCCAGTTAAAAAGTAAACACAGATGTGTCACACAACACGCATCATGATTGGAGCAGATGCAGGCTGACCGGTAAAGAACACGCTTTGTGTATGAACAGCTGGGAAATTTTTTGCTTGTTGAGGATGATTACCTTGACATCACAGTCTGATGCCCCTTGTTCCCTTGAGATGGGGAAACTATTCTGTTAAGCCTTTCAGACTGATATGGCTTTCAGCCACTTGGACCATCGGGATTGTTACTAGAGTGTCTGAAACACAGCAGGTGGTCAGTGATCCTCGGAGTCATCTATGTGAGCGTGAACTACAGACAGGGCTTTCCTTACAGGGCTTTTATGGTGCTCTTCTGTAATGCCGCCCTGACTTTGACGGCTGATTCTCTTTACACTGGAAAAAATACATTAAGCGGCCTCCTTGTTTCTATTCTGGGCATCCTCCATCTACTCTTCACACTCTATCCAGAGTATGTAGAACATACATAAGCATATAATCTGCTTTGGTTAACATCCTTAAATGTCTCTCTACTGCTCTTGGTATAAAAACCCCAAATCCTTATCACAGCAGGTGAAGTCCTGCTTGGTCTCTCTTCCTTGTTAGTCTCTTTTACAGAGATGCTTTTTTTTTATTTAAGAAGATGTTGGGGGTAGGAGTTTAGTAATTTATTTATTTATTTTTGCTGTGTTGGGTCTTCGTTTCTGTGCGAGGGCTTTCTCTAGTTGTGGCAAGCGGGGGCCACTCTTCATCGCGGTGCGCAGGCCTCTCACTATCACGGCCTCTCTTGTTGTGGAGCACAGGCTCCAGACACTCAGGCTCAGTAGTTGTGGCTCACGGGCCTAGTTGCTCCGCAGCATGTGGGATCCTCCCAGACTAGGGCTCGAACCCGTGTCCCCTGCATTAGCAGGCAGATTCTCAACCACTACGCCACCAGGGAAGCCCCAGAGATGCTTTTTCCTGTGTCCTGCACCTCAACCATTCTGGGA
The DNA here is from genome assembly GCF_000442215.2 of Lipotes vexillifer. NCBI lineage: Eukaryota > Metazoa > Chordata > Mammalia > Artiodactyla > Lipotidae > Lipotes > Lipotes vexillifer. Next base: position 148,533 of record NW_006795223.1, on the reverse strand, counting down.
AATTTCACTGGCTGGAACTCTGTGCTCCCTCTGGCCCTGAAGATGTCAGGCTGGCTCCCTGTGTCAGGAGTGCTCTCCTGCTGACTCTCTTAACCTTGTTAGCTTGCTTCACCTTCAGATCTCTGGACTTCCCTGCTTAGGCTAGATCCTTATTTTCTCATAGAACTTGGTTCTTTTCCTTCTGAACACTGACCTCATTTTGTTACCAGGCTTTTAGAGCTATGGTCTCACTGTGATCTCCAGAGCAGTAGCATCTGTACCACCTGGGAACTTATATGTGCAAATGCTCACTCTACTCCAGACCTGCTGAATCAGAAACTCTGAGAATGGGGCCCAGCAATCTTTATTTTACCAAGCCCTCCAGAGATTCTGATAAAAGCTCAAGTTGGAGATTTGTGGCTTCAGACTACAGCCTCCATGAGAGTAGGGCTCTTGTCTGTTTTTGCTCAAAATTGCTACCCCAGCTTCTAGTCAGCGTCTGGCTAATGGTGTGCTCTCAGCAATTGTTTGTTTAGGAAATAAAATATAGGAAAGTGAATGCTGAGCAACATTTAGAGGGGAAAGATCTTTTACCAGCATAGCTAACAGGACCAGAAATTCAAGTAAACTCTGTGTCATCTATTTCTAGAGTCTTTGAATTTTGACCTCATCAGACTTTCTACTGAAACATTTTCAGTGTGTATTGGGCAGACAGATGATCTTGTTGTTTTTTAAATTTTAATTTTAAAGTGATAAAATAGGTAAATGTGGAGTAGATAAATTTTATTGTGAATAGCAGTCATATTGGTATGCTCAATGACTGTTAACAATATATATTCATTGAAAAATATCTGACATAAAGGTTAATGACCCTTTTTACTAGTCTGGGGGTGATATTACTGACCTTTATGTAAAATTGTGATATCCAATTTCTCACAATAAAAATGAATTTTTACTAGGTCACCAGACATGAATAATGGGAATGGTTCATTGCGGTACGCGGGTCTCTCACTGTTGTGGCCCCTCCCGTTGCGGAGCACAGGCTCCGGATGCGCATGCTCAGTAGCCATGGCTCACGGGCCCAGCCGCTCCGCGGCATGTGGGATCTTCCTGCACCGCGGCACGAACCCGCGTCCTCTGCATCGGCAGGCGGACTCTCAACCACTGCGCCACCAAGGAAGCCCAAGATACCTCATTTTTAAAGGAGATGGTCCTACACATGTCTCAACCTTTTTGCCCTAGCTTATTTTAAAATCCTGACTCCTATCAAAATATGTCAGGGAGGACGCCCTTATCCTTTATTAAAGACAAAAGTCCAACGGTCTTCAGAAGAGTGGTGCCCTGTCTTTATACACCTACCTGCAGGGCATGCTGGGGCTCGCAGTGTTTGCGCCAGTTCCTTTGATCCAGAGAAGACCCAGGCCATGGGACCTGGGCAAACATTGCCCTCTGGTTCTGCCCGCCAGGTAGGACTCAGCCTCTGGAACACTGGCTCTTTGTGCTGAATTTGTGCTCAGAGGTGCAGGTGGCTGCTTTCTTTGTTTCAGCAAAGGGTACTGGCCAACATGCTTGGCAAAAGGAACTGTTTGGAGTGATGCACTTTCTGCTCAAATTTATTACATCATGCTAATTAAAGTTAGTTAGTAAGGACAGGAATGCACATGTGCCTTGTGGCCACTGTTGGAAGAGCTGCAGCCTGCAAGGGTTTGTATTAGGTTCCTAAGTAGGAGAATAAAAAAATCTAACAAGTTCCGAGAGTGAAATCTGATCTACATTCTAAAACTGGATTTGAACTCTTTTTTCAAATTCAGGATTGGCATTTACTCACCCCTAAAATGCCCGGATTTTAGCCTAAGACCTGAAGTGAAAGCACTTTGAAAGCAACCATAGGGAACCAATTTTTTTTTTAATACTCAGCTCACTTAGAATATTTACCACGTGAAGCAACAGAGCAGTGACAACCCCAGGCAAGGAAACAGCAACTGGAATCTTAATCATTTAAGCATGGAGTTAACTTATGCCAACAACCTTCACTCAGGGAAGTTTCTAAACTCAGAAAATTCTTATCCAGGAGTAAGACATAAATGTTATATTGTTTACTGTGCTATTAAATCAATACCTCTTATTTCATGGATCATATATTTGCTGAAAGCAAAATTTTCATTAAGGAAGGTCTATTTTCCTATTAATCTGCAGCATTTCCATGTATTTCTGTGCATGAAAATAAGTATCCCTTAATAAGTTGGTGATTTCTGTCTTGCCAGAACAATGCCTGTCACAGAATGGGAGCTGAATAACTACTTAAGTGAATAAATGAAGAATGGAGGGCTTCCCTGTGGCGCAGTGGGTTGAGAGCCCCCCTGCCGATGCAGGGGACACGGGTTTGTGCCCCGGTCAGGGAAGATCCCACATGCCGCGGAGCGGCTGGGCCCGTGAGCCATGGCCGCTGAGCCTGCGTCCGGAGCCTGTGCTCCGCAACGTGAGAGGCCACAACAGTGAGAGGCCCATGTATC
>NW_006795223.1:140053-145705 GCF_000442215.2 Lipotes vexillifer | reverse complement strand
ACTCACTCTGTTATAAAGCAGAAACTAACACACCATTGTAAAGCAATTATACCCCAATATCGCAAAAAAAAAAAAAAAAAAAAAAGAATGGAGGGGTTAATGACAAGCTGGATATCATAGGTAGTCAATGGTATCATTATAATTTTTGGTGACTATTTTGTAAAGATTTCCCTGAGTTCCAGAAATTTTGTTTATATCAGGTGGGCAGAAGTTCTCAAACTTTAAGCCTTTCCTCCTCTGAGCAGTAGTTTCTAGACTCCAGTAATACATCAGAATCACCTGATTAGCTCTGAGGGGGAGTGCAGCATCTGCATTGTTAATAAGCATCTTGATCGGAAGGCAGGTGGCCTCTGGACCACATTTTGAGGAATGCTATCTTCAAGTCCAGTGTTTGCATAAATGCTATATTATTTTACTTTACCACCTGGAATACCAATAATACATGGATACTAGGGTCTGAAAGGGTCTCTGTGGTATAGAAGATAAACTGCAAGTGCCCAATTCAGTCAATTCAAAATATGACACAAAATAAGGGTCACTAGAAATGCAGACACTTTGGAAATATCCTCCCCCAGAATACATGGTTTCATTTTAACATATTTCATTGTAGGCCAGTTATAAAATGGGAATGCATATAGGTTCTCAAATTTTGTTCGTTTTCTTTCTCTTCTTATATTCTAAATGATTAGAATGTATGTATAAAAATATTTTCAGTGATTAAAAAATTACAAAATGCTGGCTTCAAGGCTATTTTGTGGGAAAGTGATTGATACAGTCTGGCTGAGGGCTATGGATGTGCTGTTCAAAACTAGTTATTCATGTACTGCTTTTATGAGTTTGGCTAACTCCAAGTATAATCTGCTATCACTTAATATTTTTCTAGTTGATGTTCCTCTTTTTATATATTTATTCAACAATTATGTATTACTTATTGCATTAATATTTGCAGAATTATATATGAAACACTATCCTCTCCCCTTAAATTTTCAGTCTTATTTGGGGAATAAAATAAATAAATATAATACATTAGAAAGTGAGAGTGTTCTGATAGCGTGTGGTTCAGGATGGGTGTTTTCATTAGTTATAGGACCCATGGTTGTGAGTGACAGAAACCCAACCAAGTTACTTAGTAACTTGGTTACTAAGCAAGCTTTTATCTGTCCTGAAAAATAATGTTTGTGAAATCAAAGATTTCATGTGCTAGTTATATTTTTCTAATGCTTTCCAAGAGTGTTCAAATAAAAACGAATTATTTATGTTTAACCTAAAATCATCTCATGTATCAAGGCCATCCAGGTGCCTCACCTTGGGAAAGAGGATGCAAAAGATACTTAGGTCTTACCTTCAAGGGGCTTACATTCTACTTTGGGAAACCAGGCATCTGTTATGAGGCAGTAAAGACAAGGCAAGAAGCCTTAAGCTGTTGGTGTGAGAGACAGCTCATCAAACTATTTTAGAAAGCTAATTTGTAACAATAACATTAGATTTACTTGTATACTTTGATTCAATAATTACACTTCTGTGAACTAGTCCTTGTATATTCAAAATATTGGAGCCATCTTGAAGGTCAAAATTAAAGAAATTATATTATGACATTTCTATATTGTTGAGTGATATAGTATCATTAAAATCATCTTTAGGAAGATTATTTTAATAGTACGGGGAAATATTTGTAATATAATGCCAGGTGTGTAAAACAAGATATAGAATGATCTCAACTATATAAAATAAAATCCTTAGAATATGGGTAATATGACAAAATTAAACAGTACATTTTCTGAGTAGTAAGATTATGGATAACTTTATTCTTTCAATCTATATGTTTCTATATTTTCTCAGCTTTTATAATATAAATATATAAAATACAATAATTTATAAAATAATCATACTCTCATAATTAGGAAGTAAATATTTTAAAAGAACAAATACACAAGTAATTAACAGGCTAATTAAAATCTTACTGCAGTTCAGGGAGGATTTCATGGGAAAAGTGAGAAACTGAGACTGGGAAACTCTAAAATATTACAAAGGAAACAAAAGTTGACCTGGTAACCACCAGTATATGGAATAGGTGTTTATTTCAGTGAAAATTCTTGATTTTCATACTGTGATTACACAGATGAATAAAAGGAATGGGGTGTCCAGGACAAGAAGTTACCATCAGCTGTTCATGGCTACAAATGAGATCGACATAAATCACTTAAGAACAGAACAAAGAGCTTCATGAAGGTGGAAGAAAGCTGTTCTAGAGAAACAGAGGATTCAAGGCCTGAGAATAAAGAGAAACACATGTGAACAAATAGCAGGATTGGGAAGAACAGGACCACCCCTTGGAGCAGACATGAGTTAGGGAGGGCACTGGGACTTCTCTCTGACATTTGTCTTGAGGTTTTATAGGGGAAGAGAGGTCATGGAGATGCCAGTGAGTGCAGAAGGGGATTGTGAATTGCTATTTGGATTATGCAGTGCCTGCTTAGGGTGCCTTTTAATCCGATCATAAGGGTAAATCTAAAGGTTTTGGTGAGAAAGGACCTTGCTTTCTCAGGAATCCAAGAGGTGAAGAGCAGCTGTGTAGCTGAAGTAGATGAAAAAGAAAACGATTGCAACCTCAGACTGAGAGGTGGCCCCAGGAGTAGTTTAGCAATGCACTGAGGGTGGGGCTGGTGGGAGGTGAGAATCAGGATTCCATGGGCTGACCTGAGTCAATCAGAGTTGAATAACAGGAAAATACGTACAAGGGTTCGTACATTCTTCTCTTATGCCGTGTACTGTTTCTTCTCGAAACTTCCCTCCCAGTGTGGTAAATTTGTTTTCCTGGCTGGTTAAACTTACACTGCACAGAAGGCATTTACGCAAAAAGGAACACTGGTGTAGACCCAGGGCTACTGTCTTTGGAGACACCTTTGTTCAATGTTTCTGTAATTTTCTCTGGGGGGAGGCACTGTGGTAGGGGGACCTTCTTGGGGCTGTGCTGGGCTCTTACCCTGTTCTGCCCTTTCTGTCACTCTCTCGTGAGCCTCTTCCCTTTTCTTCACAGTCTCTCCATCTTCTGCATCATACCTCTATCTTGAATCTTATTTGCCTCCTGCTTCCCCTGCAGATCACTCACATGCTTTTATCATCATTTTCTCTTCCCAAACCATCATCTTTCAGGTCCTCTCAACAATGTCCCTCCTGTTACCATGTCCATCTCTTACTTCTCTCTAGGATCTTTCTGTCTCTCTTCCCTTTGGTTTCATATGGATGTTACTTTCTCTGACTTTCATTATCAGTCATCGGCGCTTATTTTAAAAATTAATTTCTGCCTTTCATTTCAATTTCCCATTTTCTCAACTTCCCTCTTCTCCTTGTATCCCCAGCAACACTTTAGCTACCTTGACATCCCCAAGTGGTGTTTTCTATACTTGCGCACTCTATCACTGCCCCTCCTCTCTGTTCAGTGTCCACATTCCTTCTGCCCACTTTCCATCCAATGTACTACTGCCTCGCCTTGTTGTTTCCTACTTTTCCTTTCACTCTTTTCTAACCCTGGATCTTGAATCTTCTCTATCACACTTATTCCCTTGGTGACATTAGTCAGTCTCAAATGTAACTTGTCTAGGACTGAACTCCCGATTTCTACCCCAAACCTGCTCCTCCTGAAGTCTTTATAATGTCAGAAAGCATTCACTCCATTCTTCCCGACCCAAATCCTTGGAATCATCCTTCATTATTCTCTTTCTCTCATACCCACATCTAATCCTTCAGGAAATCCTATTGTTCCTTCCTTCAAAACATACCCAGAATCTGACCATTTTTCCCCACCTCCACCCCTGCCACCTTGGTCCAAGCCACCATCATCTCTACTCTGGACTATCCGCTCCTCGATAGTTTCTCTGCTTCTATCCTTGTCTCCTCTTCAGTCTGTTCTTAAAGCAGCAGCCAGACAGATTCAGTCACTCGTGTACTCAATAATCTTCAATGATTTCTCATCTTGTAAGTGGGAAAGACAAAGTCTCAGTGGCCTATGAGGCCTTACATATTCTGGTCCCATTCTGTCTCTGACCTCACCTTCTCCTACTGTCCTCCCTATTTCACTTTCCTATACCAGCTTCCTGCACGCTTACAGGCGTGTGCCTGCCTCAGGGCTGTGAACTTGGTGTCCCCTTTCCTGGAAGGGGACCTGGGAGGCTCCCAGCCAGATACCCACACAGCTCACTCGCTTCCCTCCTTCAGGCTTTTCCCTACTGCTATCTCCTTCCTGAGGCGTTCCTTGGCCATCTTATATGAAATCATAACTCACTGCTCTCAACCCCCTGCAATCATTACTCCCCTTCCAGCTTTATTTTTATTCTTCATATCTTTCAGCACCTAATAGTGCATCTTGTTTTACATTTATCCTACATTTTGACTGTATCCCTCTTTTAGGAGGCAACCGCATGAGGGTAAGGGTTTTGTTTCATTCATTACTGAACGCTCAGGGTCCACAGGAGTATAAACTGCTTTTAGGAAGCAGTTTATAAGTATTTGAGGAATGAATGAGTAACTCCTCTATCTTTTACTTCCTGCCTTCTTCCCACCTCTTACATTTCATGCTTATCCTCCAGCTGTGGCTTTAATTCCATTTTTGACCATATTTATTCCTTTTGCTTTTCTATTGTGCAAACCTGCATCATTTATACTACTTTCCTCTGTCATTTATTTGGCTTTGTTTCTCTTCCCTGTAAGACATGGATCACATTCCAGGGCGACTTGTTTTATTTCTTACCTTTGTGTCTTTTCCCTTTTCAGCTTCTGCTCTAGCTCAGCCAGGTTCGTCTCTTATCTTTACTCTTATAGTTTTCAAATCCCTGCTCTATTATTCCTAAACTAGCATAAGATGCTATCTGCTAAGAAAATAGCCATAGCTGTTGACCATCTATTGCATAATCTAACATCAAGAGGGAAACAGTAAAAATGAAGTATGTCCTGAGGAGCAACGGAGGGAAGGAGAGGCCAGGAAAGCCTGGATTAGGCCCATAGGCTAATTCTTTGGCTATATTATTTATGAGGAGCCTCGGATCCTTTACTTAATACTGTTCCTGAGAACTGTGACAACTATTAAAATGGAAATTTAGCTTTTGGTGAAATTAGACCACTATTTATGAAATATGAGTGATTGTTCCATGATAGGCTATGGCTTTTCAGTCTTCAGGAACGTATTTATTCAATTTCTAATTCAGTGTCTCAACTGATGATTCATATCATTGATCTTGTGGGTCATACATCATGCTTTTTTTATTGATACATATTTAGACTTTATTATAACACCTATGGAAGACCCAAATTTAGGCACTCTTTATATCATATTTTCTGAAATATTTTACAAAGGCCTCATAATTTTTATAACATTTAATTCACTGGGCTCTCTTCATAGCAGATGAGAAAAATTAGGAAATGTAATGATGCCATTTTCCAAGTTTTTCCAATACAGTTAAAGCTTTCAAAATGAAGCTTAGGGGGCTTCCCTGGTGGCGCAGTGTTTGAGAGTTCACCTGCCGATGCAGGGTACACGGGTTTGTGCCCCGGTCCGGGAGGATCCCACATGCCGTGGAGCGGCTGGACCCGTGAGCCATGGCCGCTGAGCCCGCGCGTCCGGAGCCTGTGCTCCACAATGGGAGAGGCCACAACAGT
>NW_006795223.1:139204-140043 GCF_000442215.2 Lipotes vexillifer | reverse complement strand
AAAAAAAAAAAAAAAAAAAAAAAAAAGAAGCTTAGAATGACAAAATGCGTAATACACATAAGGTGCAATCCACAAATGACTGATAACTAGAATAACATATAATACAGGTGTACAGTTACCTGGTAATGAATGTCCTCTCATTGATGAAGATCCAAGAAGAGGACTGGTGAGCCATCATAGTCATTTTCTCCCCCTTTCTGAGATCATCTGAGGCTACCCTAAAACATTAGAATAATATTAATGATATGTTCCTGTGATGCATTCAAGTTTCTGCCTTAAACTGAAATTATTTGTTGTGTCCCTATCGCGTAAAAGTATTTTGGGGAGAGTTTTTAAGTAGTGTTTTTTGTATGGGCATGAGGGTTGGGTTGGAGGGGCTGGGAGGAGAGGTTTTTTTTTAACCATGTGCCTGCTCTGGATCTTACACTCTGAATGTGGGCCATTTGATGGATGTTATCTCATTTACTCCTCAGACCATGCCAGCAAAGTAGGGGTGTTATTTCCATTTCACTTAGTAAGTAGTGGAACAAATAATTCGAAGCAAGGTCTGAATGTCTTTAGGGTTTCCTCTTATTTTTCTTTCCAGCATTGTTTTCGCAACTTGAAAAGGGTTTGAGTTTCTATAAATGTGTCTGTTCTAAGATTCTTTGAAAAGATTTTTTTCCTATGTCAAAGGGAATTAATTTTGAGGATAACTTCAGAGTTCTAACTACAACTCACTTTGAGTGGGTTTCTAAATGGCATCCTCTAAACCTGCTTTTCATGGTATTCACAGGATAATTTCACAGGATAATAAGTAATACTGTGTTGTTCCCCCCTCCCCGTCCCCTCCCACCCCT
>NW_006795223.1:127113-139156 GCF_000442215.2 Lipotes vexillifer | reverse complement strand
CTCCATCCCACCCTCCCTACCCCACCTCCATATAGCTTTAAGATGTTTAGGTGCTTTACTCCATTCTTATTACTCAATACATGCTTTTGAGAAAAATCTATTTTATTCTCTTTTGATATCAGTTTCCCATTTTAAACTGAAAATTATATTCTTCATATAATTTATGGAAAATAGTAGTAAAGGAAGAGGAACATATAATTTAATTTTGACCATCTAAAGAAAGATGATAAAAAGGGCATATGAAGAAGTCCTAGATGAGCCAGAAATACATAGCTTGACATATGGTTTTCCCCTTGGTAATCACTTCAAGAGACTGACAACTGTGTGATAGAGGAGGGGAGAGAGAAAGGCAGACAGGGGTGGAGCAAGATTTCTAACAAAGGACAAAACACACTGCAGTGTTGGCCCATGATAAATGCTACTGATTTATAAGTGAAATCCTGGACCAGAGATGTGCTAATAATCACTTCCCAGTTCACGGCTGTACTAGCCACACTCTCAGTGATGCAGGGATCCAGTATGTCTGAATTTGGCATAACTCCCTTTATAAGGAGTCCTATTTCTGAATTTTTAGTATTTGATTTGGAATACATGCTAAGAATTTTCTTCATTTTTCCATTTATCCACAGTTCCGATACTACCAGGTTTTAGTGATTTAAAAGTTATCCTCGGGCTTCCGTGGTGGCGCAGTGGTTGAGAGTCCGCCTGCCGATGCAGGGCACACGGGTTTGTGCCCCGGTCAGGGAAGATCCCACATGCCGCGGAGCGGCTGGGCCCGTGAGCCATGGCCGTTGAGCCTGCGTGTCCGGAGGCTGTGCTCCGCAACGGGAGAGGCCACCAACAGTGAGAGGCCCGCGTACCGCAAAAAAAAAAAAAAAAAAAAAAAAAGTTATCCTCCTGTTCCACCTCTCTATAAATGCACAGATGGGCTCAGGGTGTTTGAAGCTGCTGCTTCCTGGTGCAGAGCTTACGCTTTATTGAGAAGTGTAAAAAGGAAAAAAGAGAAGGCCCATGAGGAATTCTGTCTAGTTGAAACAATGTTTCTGAAGCCTTCCTGATTTTATATTTTATAGTAAAATTTCTAGATATTTTTGAGAAAAAAATTACATGTCTTCCTGTTATATTTGTAAATAAAATTTCCAAATTTTATTTGTAAAATAAAATTGACTTCTGAAAAAAATTCGTTTAGTTTTAAACTTCTGTTTATATAGCAGCTCAGTGTTATTTTCTTTAAAAAGATATTAAATTCCCGAAGGCTTATGTGATCCAAAAAGAGGCATGTTGCCATCATTGAAATTTGGGGGGGAAACATGATAATACAAGCTAGCTAAAGTAGAGAAGAAATCCTAGGGCCATGTTTGGCAGTGTGCAGAAAAAAGGAAAATGTACTGTGTAAACTGAAAAACTAGAAAAACTGTGGCCCAAGGCAAGGAAGGATCAGGCAGTTTAGTAAGTCTGTTTTTGGAGTATTTCTAGAAGAGATTCTCTCCTGTATGATTCTGTGCAAGGGAACATATTCCTTCTATTCCAGCAATTGAATTCAAACTGACTGAACCCTGTCCCATCTCATAAACATAGCCTGAAGTTACCAGGCAGCCAAAATCAAGCTCTGACTTGCAGGGTTGATTAAGTGTGATGTAACATCCTTCCAGTCTCCTTCAGGCTCTGGAAACTGTGGTCAGACATGAGTAATAACCTCCTTTATGTCTTCATATAAATGGCATTAGGGTGTGACCAGAGATTTTATATAATATTTTCTAGTCATTCCATTTTGCAGAAATAGAATATTTAATTATCATTGCTTCAAGCCTATAGAATCATAGGAGCTATAGCCAGGATAAAAAGGTAGGCTAGAGAGAAAAGTTCCATTTTTTTTTTTTAAACACCTTTATTGGAGTATAATTGCCTTACAATGGTGTGTTAGTTTCTGCTTTATAACAAAGTGAATCAGTTATACATATACATATGTCCCCATATCTCTTCCCTCTTGCGTCTCCCTCCCTCCCACCCTTCCTATCCCACCCCTCTAGGTGGTCACAAAGCACTGAGCTGATCTCCCTGTGCTATGCAGCTGCTTCCCACTAGCTATCTATTTTACACTTGGTAGTGTATATATGTCCATGCCACTCTCTCACTTTGTCACACCTTACCCTTCCCCCTCCCCATATCCTCAAGTCCATTCTCTAGTAGGTCTGTGTCTTTATTCTCGTCTTGCCCCTAGGTTTTTCATGACCTTTTTTTTTCTTAGATTCCATATGTATGTGTTAGCATACGGTATTTATCTTTCTCTTTCTGACTTACTTCACTCTGTATGACAGACTCTAGGTCCACCCACCTCACTACAAATAACTCAATTTTTTTATTTTATAAAAGAAGGGGAGGAATTTCCTTCTTTTCCTTCTGAAGCAGGTCATTTTGATTTTGGTTGGGGTAAGCTGTGTGAAAGACATTCTATGTTTTCTTTCTCCAGGAGAATACCAGCAAAAAAACAAAAAAAAAAAAAAAAAAAAAAAGAAAGAAAGAAAGAAAGGGAGAAAGTAAGAAAGAAAAAAGATAAAGAAAAGCTATCCTCACGAAATCCTGATGCATAGTTTTTCCTTATAGTGAGCTATGAGCATATCTCAACAGGCATAATGTAATATTCAAGCTGTAATAGTCAAGCTGAATGCTTGACTAGTTTCCCTTTATGTTTTTACCATTTTGATCATCACATCATCTTGTTCACAAACCTTGGGATCTCGTTCTTAGCAAATATAGCCCAAGTGTCTTAACCTGACATTCAGACTTTCTGCAGTTTCACCCAAACCTACATTTCCCAACTCAAAATTGAAGCTTTCTTTAATACCAGGCTTTCTAGTCTAGTGGAGTTACGCGTCATCAAGTCTCTTCTCACTATTTCCCTTTCCCTCATCATTGCAGGTTCTAGTATCTGCTCAAGTGGGATCGTATCAATCTCCCCGTGACCTGTTCTACACTGCTGTGATGCCGGTTTCTGCAGCCCATTGGTATTGTCATGATTGATTTATACCTTATCTAATTTTCTACTCATATCCTCTTGCTCAAAGAGTGGTGCTCCTCTAGTTGGGAATGTCATCCTCTTTGATAGCACATCATTGGAAGGGGGTTTTGTGGAGGACTCATGACAGAGGAGACAGAAGCTTAGCCAACCAGGCAAATTAACTGTATAGGTCAGAAGCTACAAGGGTACTTTAGGCTCCCTTGGGACAGCGACACAGCAAGCTCCAAGAGTCCAACAAGTCCCAATTACTCAGTCACAAGATTTGGTCTGGGCTGTTTGGTTATATAGCCTTTGCTCTTGCTTCTAAATCCTGAGTTTTGCCCCTAGACTTTGTCATTCTAATCATCCTCAAAAAGAGTTACTGATGCTCCCTAGTGAGGTCCACCACCCCCCACCCCCAGGTGGTCACCTTGCTACCCAAACATAACCTTCTCCCTCCTGGATCCAAATTATTTACCATTATTTACCATCTATTCTTTACTTCTATACTTTTATTTCTCCTGTACCTCTCCTTCCACATTCCAGCACCCTATACCTCGCCAAGTGGTTCATCTTCTCTCCTCATTTTCTCTGCCTCTTAGCAGCAATCGACAGAGTTGGTTGTCCCCTCCTTCTGAAACACCTTTTTTGGAGACTTTTGAGACAAAACAGCAAACACACAACCTTACTTTATTTCCTTGCTCTCACAGGTCTCAACTTTTTAGTCTTCTCTACTGCTTCCTCCTTTATATATAATGCTGGCTAGTTCTAATAGTCTGTCCTCAGCCATCCTCTTTCCTCTAACTACACTTTCTTCCAGTTAATCTAATCCAGTTCCATCCTAGCCTCTCTGCTGAGCTCCAGACTCATGTCATTACCTACTTTATCTCTGCTTGGATGTCTGTCAGGCATCTCAGTGTCAACATGGCCAAACCAGAATCACTGACTTTGTCCCATGCTCCAGAATTTCCTCCTCCACAATTCTTTCCAATCTACCCAACTGGGCACCAAAACTAAAACTCAGTCTTATTTTCTCCTCTTTTATCATAACTAGATTCCAATCTGAAAGTAAGTCCTATTGGTACCTCCAATAGGTAACTCCAAAGCTTCTGTTTCCAATGCTACCACTCTGAGCCAACCCACCATCATCTTTCTCTTGGATTATTGCATCAGCCTCCTGACTGGTTTCCCTGCACCCACATCATGACCCATATTCCATTCTCCACATGGCATCCAGGACGATAATTTCAAAGAGCAAATTAGATCGTGTCATTTCATGATTAAAACATTGCAAAGACTTCCAAGAATGAACTAGAATAAAATATAACCTCCTTATGATGACCCCCAAGATCCTGTCAATCTGTTCAGTATTCATTCCCTTCATTATTTCCCTCATTGATTACATTTCATCTATCAATACATTGGCCTTCTTTCTGGTTTTCAGTCACTCCCTAAGCTCATTCCTGCCTCAGGGATTTGAACTTGCTGCTCCTCCTACTTGGAGCACCTTACCTCAGACCTTCACGTGGCTGCCTGTTTCCCATCATGCGGATCTCAGTCCCTGGGTCTCTCCTCTCAGAGGCTTTCCCTAAGCAAGTCTCAGCCACTCATCATCACATTATTTTCATCTAGGTACACATCAGTATCTTGAACAGATCTTATTTATTTACATTGCCTGTATTCCCCAACTACAACATGAACTGTTTAGGATGTGGGCTTTTTGTTTGTTTGTTTGTTTGCCTGTGTACATCCAGTTCTTAGAATTTTGCCTAGAACATGGAAGGGATTTAATTAATATTTGTTGAGTGACTGACTAAATGTCAAATTGTAGCTGTGACCCAAAGGACTAATTACTATTAATGAAACTTTTCTTGACCTCATAGTTAATATGATATTTTAGCTGGGACTAGAAGTCAGGGATATTTTGAACTGAAGAAGCACAAAGTGCAGATTGACAGTGATGGGCTGAAGAATCATGGCAGTGGCTTTCTGATTGGCTCCATTCTATTTGTGTTCATAAAAAAAACTAGCTAAGGTATCATTAAAGACAGCAAAAATCGCTATGTAATTATATCGTCAAACTCATGACCTATGCTGAAGCAAATCATAGGTAGCTTCAGAAGATGTGATTAAACAATTTCAAAAGCCCTGGGACTTCCCTGGCGGCTAAGAATCCGCCCGCCAATGCAGGTGACATGGGTTCGAGCCCTGGTCCGGGAAGATCCCACATGCCATGGAGTAACTAAGCCCATGCACCACAACAACTGAGCCTGTGCTCTAGAGCCCATGAGCCACAACTACTGAGCCCACGTGCCACAACTACTGAAGTCCGAGTGCCTAGAACCCGTGCTCTGAAAAAAGAGATGCCACCGTAATGAGAAGCCTGTGCACCGCAGCAAACAGTAGCCCCTGTTCACCACAACTAGAGAAAGCCTGTGCACAGCAAGGAATACCCAGAGCAGCCAAAAATTAACGAATTAATTAAAAAGAAAACAATTTCAAAAGCCCTTACATTATTCTCTGACCCTAGAAATAAGGACAGTTGAATGGAAATTATGAAAGAAAAATGAAAATAGGATAAAATTTTTCTTCATAAGCAGTATATGCTAATTGAATAGGAAATAATATTGACCATGTCTGAATCCAAAAGTTGGCTAAGCAAAATATTCAAACAATTGAAATACCTGAAAGGTAAAAATGTGATTTAGTAAAAGTCCCATTTTATTATTAATTGCTGAAGTGAGAAATAGATCTATGAATTCCAATAGTTTCCCTTTTCCATTCCCAGTAACCACGATTCACTGCAAATTAAAATCTGGTAATGCCTTTGTGAATATCCTCTAAGTTATAAAGACTTGGTAAATTTATGAGTCTGAGCTAGTTACCTCAAAAGGCTTAAGAGGAAGATAACCAGAAGTTATGGTTAGCAGAAAGATTTATTAACAAAAGAAAAATTACAGGTCTAGAAGCCTAAGGGTCTTACTTTGAACGTTCACAATTATTTTGGTAGAACAGAACAAACTATGACTTGAGGAGGAAGGTAGTTGTTAAAAATCTATATACTTTACTGGGAGGGATAATCATACAGGGCTCTCGCATCCTGGGGCCAGAGCTTATTACTTAGATTGTGTATGAAATAAGATCACTTATTTAATGTTTGGCTATTTATTTTTTAATTATGTCCAGACAGAGTAGAGCTCAAGAGATATGGAATTAAATAGGCAAGTAATTAAATCCTGGAGAAATAAACAGTCCTAGAAGTACTAGGCAGGTCTAGGCTCAAACAGACCTTGGAGGCTCAACAGGGAAGAGAAAAGACCAGGAAGATAGAATCAGTCTGAGCAGGCAGCAGGGTTCAGGAACCTGATAAAGCAGAATAAGTCAGCACCAGTATCTGGGCAACGCTGAGAACAGAGAGCATCTGAGAGCATCAGTGGTTCACCTCTTCCTGCTCGGCATCCTGCCTAGATGTGGGCTTGCCTGGACTGGCCAGAGTGAGGCCAGAGGATGGGAGGTGAAGTCCAGTTAACTCAAAAGGGCCGGTCATTTAAAGTACCTTCTTTGGTCCAAGCATGGATTAATTAAATGGTTGCTTGTTTAAAAGTGGGAAACTTGGCTCACTCTTCTGTATATCAACAAATATTTCATGAGCTCCCTCTCTGTGCTGCTGCTGTGCTAGCCAGGAAGTGTAGCCTGCATCTGTATCTGCAGCTCCTGATTCCTGAGGCCCCTGCGTGCAGGAAGTGTCAAAGTGGTCATTATTTTACAATGAACCAAAAAGAATACATGTGCTGCCCTGCCAACCACGAGGAGTCCAAGGAGGAAAAAGCGGAGCATAGGCGCCTATAACCCACGCCTCCCACGCCTTTTCCAGCCCGAGATCGCCCAGGCAGGGATGGGCGTCAAGATCTGGCTGCCCTTCCCGGTGGTCCTCTTGGCCTCTCAGCTGCTGCCTGGGGCGGCCGGCTTCACGCCCTCCTTAGACAGCGACTTCACGTTCACTCTTCCGGCCGGCCAGAAGGAGTGTTTCTACCAGCCCATGCCCCTGAAGGCCTCGCTGGAGATCGAGTACCAAGTTTTAGATGGAGCAGGATTAGATATTGATTTCCACCTTGCCTCTCCAAAAGGAAGAACCTTAGTTTTTGAACAAAGAAAATCAGATGGAGTTCACACGATAGAGACTGAAGGCGGTGACTACATGTTCTGCTTTGATAATACATTCAGCACCATTTCTGAGAAGGTGATTTTCTTTGAATTAATCCTGGATAATATGGGAGAACAGCAAGAACAAGAGGACTGGAAGAAATACATTACTGGCACAGATATGTTGGATATGAAACTGGAAGACATTCTGGAGTCCATCAACAGTATCAAGTCCAGACTAAGCAAAAGTGGTCATATCCAAACTCTGCTTAGAGCATTTGAAGCTCGTGATCGAAACATACAAGAAAGCAACTTTGATAGAGTAAATTTCTGGTCTATGGTTAATTTAGTGGTAATGGTGGTAGTGTCAGCCATTCAAGTATATATGCTGAAGAGTCTATTTGAAGATAAGAGGAAAAGTAGAACTTAAAACTCCAAAGTAGAGTACTTAACATTCAAAAAAAGGGGCAGAAAAATGCAATAAACTGTTACAGTCAAGACCATTAATAGTTGTTTGCAAAACGTTTTCATAAGTGTGAAATAAATATTAATTTTAACGTGAAAGGAAAGGCTTCACTTTCATCTGTGCAAGTAATCTTATTGTTCCAGTTGTACTTAAGTGTATAACAAGTATTTTGCAGGTATAAATGAATGAAGCCATATTAGTAACGGCAGTTTCCTACGTTTGAAAAAATTTTGCAAATGTCATAGGTGATTTAAATAAATGAACTTTGGGCCTAAATGTAACACTGAACTATGTTTTTAAAAGATTGTTACCCAAAAGTTTCTTTGTAAATGTGGCAATTACAAATTAACTGTAGAAGTTTTTCAATATATTAAGTTATAAATCATCTGAGAATTACCTAATCATGGATATCTTTAGAAGACAACGACTCAACTTTTCTCTTTTTCTTTAAAAAAAAAAAAAAAAAAAAAAAAAAAGAATACATGTGCTAATTTCCTTGGGTCCTCCAGCCAAAGAGAATTTCTCCTGCCTTTGAACTTTGATAGCAAAATGTCTGCAGCTTTCTAATTACTTACTACTTTCTCTCCCTAATCATATTTTATTTTACCTGATTTCCTCTAGAACAGGATGATTGCTCATTTCATTTTTGTATCTCCTAGAGTGAATGTATATATGCAAGTATGTAGAGAAGACATATATAAAATTATGAATATCTGTATATTCAAGATGTGGAGAGATGTACAAAAATATTAACAGTAAAATTGAGATCTATGAAATTGAGTGATAATTATTTTCTTTTTGATTTCATATGTACTTTCTAAGTCATATACGAGGAACATATCTTAATAACACACACCATAAAAATTCCAAAAAAAGAAAAAAGGGCAGAGAGTATAACATTAGAATAGCCAGTGTGTATTTCAATTATGAATTAAGATTAACGGCTGTATGCATGGTGGGTTTTGTTTTAATTATTATTTTGGCCTGAAGAAGCAATGGAAAGTTACAAATATGTATTTAGCTCTAAAATAAAGCTGTTTTCTCTAAGCTCTGACGTGGAACCTTGTAGTAGAGAAGAGTAGACCTGTATACAATTACATCACTTCAAGGAAACAAGACAAAACATCTATCATTCTAACCGTTATCCAATTCTTAGAAAACAGGAAAAGAGTCAAGAAAAGTGTGGTTTCTGGGAAATAATTGGCTCCATATTTTTTCTAAAGAATGTGTGTCATTTGCAGAGATGGTAAAAGTTGAGCGTTGGACTATAATCACTATCACTTTATTAAGTGATATTGATTGCAGTTAGGGAATGTTTGAGATACAAACAAAAATGTATTACAGTGCTTGAATTTAAAACAGGATAAACAGGATGAACATCAAACAACCAGGCTTCTATGTGAGTATACCATCACCGTCAGTCCAGTGGAATCTAATTTGAAATGCCAAACCTTTAGTATGCTATTGCATATTTACATGGCGCTAATACCCTGTGCTCCATTCTCCCCAGAGTGCCCTCAGGGAGGTGAGAAAAGCAGGAGCAGTAGGAGAAGCGAGCTAGTTGGAAGCCATTCAGGACTCAAGGCATCTTGCCACCACTCAGTCTGGGAAGGACCTACTCCATCTTCCGATGGCTTCTTCTGGAATTGCTTCTATGGCACAGCTCAAGAGTCTCTGCTTCATCTGGGTTTCCAAGAGGAAATTCTAAGGTTGACTTCACAGGGGCCATGGCTCAATTTTTCCTGTTCATCTGTTGGCTGCAAAAGAATCAGCCCTCCTCTTGAGCTCCATTTCCTAGACTCTGGGATAATCATGGCGATGTCCTTCAACCATCTCAGCTACTAAGATAATACCCTCATCCCTTAAGAGAGAGACACCTTCATGTTCAACTACTGAAAGCAGTAGTATTGGTTCGTTTGGTACTTGAGACGATGTTATGAAATGATGAAATCACTCTACTTGATAGCTTTAAAAGACTAATATTTTTCCCAACAGATCCAACTCTCTCTAACCCTAGACTTTAGTGAAAAGAGAGAACATTCAAAAGAAGTTCTTTCTCAGAGGTTGTATTTTCAATTGACCTTTACTTGACCATTTTTAAAAATCTAAACTTTTATATGAAGCCCATGTATCTCTAACAATCCTAAATTCCCTGTCTGCATTGTAACCAAAGAATCTGTACAAGTAAATTGACTATTAGCACTAGATTTCTATTTGGATGAAAGATATAGGATGCATCTTACTTTAGGAAGTTAAAACAAGTATCAAATATGAAACCTTGAATTACATGTTAAAAAGACATATTACATATATGTTATACTATTTTAAATGTAACCAGAAAACTTAATATTTTCTTAATCACTGCTGGTTACTTCTATCTCTTCTGATTGACCAAAACATTTAATAGTTTATCACAAAATCTTATAAGCATTAGAAATAGTAGAAAAACATTTGTATACTAAAATAGACTTTAGGAAGATTTATAACTGGTTATGTGGTTAAATAAATAAATCTCAAATTATTCTCAAATATGGTTAATGGATTTATCTCAGTTGGGGCTACTGTTTGTTATTTAGATATATGCCTATTAAGGAATACAAAAATCAAATATTGATAACTTGTTTAAATTCTAACAATATTTGTTCAGCATAAAGGCATATTTCCTCTTTGAAAACTATTTAGTAAACACTGGTACTATAATTTATTCTAAATAGATTGGATTATTTTATAAGTTTTTAGTTAAACTACACTAAACTCAGTCAAGCCCCGGAGGACAATATAATAGTACAGTTCAGTTTAGTTGGCTTTAGAATTCTATCTCCAATCCTCCAGTCACTATCCCATTATAAGGGTGGGTGGGAGGGGGAACTGGATGAAGTTGGTCAAAAGGTAAAACTTCCAATTATAAGATAAACAAGTACCAGGGATGTAATGTACAAAATGATAAATATAATTAACACTGCTGTATGTTGTATATGAAAGTTGTTAAAAAGTAAATCCTAAGAATTTTCATCACAAGTAAAAATTTGTTTTTCTATTTTTTTAATTTTGTATCTATGTGAGATGATGAATGTTCACTAAACTTAGTGTAGTAATCATTTTATGATGTACGTAAGTCAAATCATTGCGCTGTACACCTTAAACTCATACAGTGTTGTATGTCAATTATATCTCAATAAAACTGGAAGAAAAAAAAGTTCCTTCTACCTCTAAAAACAAAAAGCCACTGCAAAACAAAACAAAAAAAACTCGAACAAACAAAACGAAAACACAGTACATACATTGCAGATTTCCAACTCTGCAATTTGAATATATTAAAACAATGATAATATTAAGCTAGGATCAATTGCAAAGCATTTAACTGTTTTATATTAATAAAATAAAAAGATAAAATGTCATAATTGGAAATACCTTGCTAGTCACACCTACTAAGTTTATTCCTTCCTCAAAGTTATCCACATTAATAAAACCATCGGCAACATTAACCAAAATGCCCTTTAAAGAATCATAAAGTAAGTTCACTTCCCTATAATTTAAGTGGTAAAGACCAGCAAAACACAGGTATTATTCGTTTATATTTCTTGTCTGTAAACACAAATAAAAGTCCATATCACTTTAATACAAACAATACAATATGTTCTACAATGTAAGAACATGGACTATATGGTCTAATTTTATCAAAGTTATTCAGGGGCAGTCTCATAAATAAAACTCAAAATTGATGGGTTCTACAACAGGGGGTTGAGTGTTTCTCTCCTATTATGAAATTATTGTTTCTTGTTAGAAATAACATATTCATATAAGTGAGACTTCTCCAAAGTAAAAATGATTGAGTAGCAAAAAGTTTGAATTTGTCACCACATTCTCTATTGGAAAAGTGGCAAGAAGCCAGATAATTTCATTGCTACTCAGAGGAATGAGTAGCTTTGCCCACTTGCCATCTGCTTACGTGTCCTGGACCCACTCACTGGAAACCAGTCCAACGCGGTACCCCCATACTAGCTCACTAGTATGCTCACTAGCTCACTCACCCTCCTTGACATGGACCCTTTGGCAGAGCTGCAAATTTCTTAATGCTAATTGGAGGCACTATGGATAGCTATTTATAGAAGGCTTGCTAAGTGTTTAATTCCCATCAAAGCCCTATTGGCAGATACTGTTATGATGCTTATTTTATAGATGGCAAACTGAGGCTTGGCTAGGTTAAGTAACTTGCTATGGGACAAACCAGTAAGTGGCAAAGCCAAGATTTGAACCTATAGCTCTCTTGCTTCAGAATTGGACCCTTAACTCATGGACTCTCATTTAATTATGATTATCCTTTCATTGTTTGGGGCAGTCTTAAATTATATTAGAAATCCTTTTCAATTGTGTGTGTGTGTGTGTGTGTGTGTGTGTGTGTGTGTGTGAGAGAGAGAGAGAGAGAGAGAGAGAGA
>NW_006795223.1:114337-126952 GCF_000442215.2 Lipotes vexillifer | reverse complement strand
AAGTTTAGCTGAACCGCAATTAAAAAGACCTTTCAAGTCTGCTGGTTGAATGTAACCTTGTAACCATAAGAGTACTGAGGGAAAGGGGGAAGTAGTGCAGGAGTCTAGTATCTTTTCCAGGCAAACCACAATTCTGGGTGAAGAACTTGAGCTCGTGACACTTGTCAGAAAAGGGAGGAGGGTTTGGTGGCCACACTTACCTTCAAGCCCTCCCCTCTCCCCCCTCCCTCCCCATATGCTTACCTTGGTCAGGAAAGGGTGTTCTGAAAAAATCAAAAGGAAAATACGTCCGGGTTTCGGGCTGCTCTGACACATGCACACCTTCAAACTTGGCTCCCTATGGATTTTGCTTTCTAACAACTTGCCCTCAACTTGACCTCAGGGAGTAGATTAGAGGGTTTTTGTTTTCCCCTACAGCCACGTTTCACCTGCTACACTGTGAATGGGAGATTTTTACCTTCGTTGTTGAGCTGAACCTGCTCCGGAGAGTGTGTTTCCCTGCTCAGTTCCAGACTCTGATCGTCGTTGGAGAGTCAGGGCTTGCTCACCTGTCCCGGAGGTGGAGCTGGGGTCGGAGACAAGCGCGGGAGGAGGGGCGCACACACTCCTGCCCGGGCGGGGCTCCCTCTGAGCCTGGCAGTGCCCCTCCCACGAACAGCAAGCCCAAGAAACTGTTAATTATTACTCCTTTTCGCCACAGCAGGGAAGTGTTAGAAACCTGAGCCACTCCCTGTGCCTCAGTGCATGTTGGGAGTGTTTACTTTCTTTCTTCGGAGCCACTGATAGGAGCTCTCCTTTGCTCCCTGTCACACATCTTGAGGACAAGTGAATTGACATGCTGGTTAAAGCTTTAACCTCTGAACTGGCTGGATTCTAATCTCTCCTCTCTAGTCTGTAGAGAAATAGTCTTTAAGAAATGACACCGACTAGGACTGAATGTCATTATTCACATGTCTTTCTTTTGAAAATTTTCTCTTTTAATCAGAAATTTCTTAATTTTCCCCCCTTGTTCCTTTGCCACCTCCTTTCCTTACTGGCACCCTTTTCACCCACAGCGGTGGTTCTCCCACTCAGAGCAAACCAGAGCCACCCAGTATCTTGAGAAACCCTCATAACCCATGGGCCTCAGCATCTATGAGACTCCGATCTAGCAGATCTAGGGTAGACGGCGGGTATGTTTTAAATAAGCTTCACAGAAGAATATGGTAGACATCAAAATTTCAAAACTATTGTAATAAAAGTATACAAGAGGAAACGAATAGTAATTTAGTCACTACCTAGTGAATTGTGTTTGGAGACAGCTTTTCCTTAATACTTCTAATTTTAAAAAAGGCACTAAAGTCTAGTTAACTAGACTTATTATGGTGATGATTTCACAATATATGTAAATATTGAATCATTATGTTGTATACCTGCAACTAGTATAATATTATATGTCAATTATACCTCAATTAAAAAGAAAGGAATGGATAAAGGAACTGACAGTTTAAAAAAAAAAAAGAGCTTCCTCTTTGAAAACTACCAAATTTACTTAAAATTAGTAAAATCAGACCCCAAAAATGGGCACCAAAAACTCAGAGACACTCAGATGACAGATGCTCTGGAAATAGTGGTTTTATTTACACTCACACAAATGCACTTTTTGGTATCATTGGTACTTTACCTGTTTCCTATGTAAAGCACTTTGATCATGAAAAAAAAAAAAAGAAGGTTATTTTACAAGAATAAACCTCAGAGCCCTCAAAAGGAATTAAATATAATTCCTACAATGAGTTGAGTAGGCAGAGTTGATTTCTGGTGTCCTGTGTATTCAAATGTCAAATTAACAGACTGACCATCACTCTAGATTTGCAGATTACATGTTTGATATAGAACTTTAAGGATTCTCTATGTTCAAAAGGTCAGACAGTTTATCTAGTTAACTTGCGGTGTGTGGAGGCCAGAGATGATCAGACTGATCATTCCTTGGGCTATTTTAATAAATTGAACAGGCAAATTGGCTTATTGGATCACAATCAAACCTTCTACAACCTCATATATGAGGACAGTGTGACCTGGTATTACCTGTGGGGATTCATTTGATGGCCACGTTGACATTACAACCCCCCATTGGTGCCTACTGGTATGGACTGACCTTTGAATGATGACTAACAGCAGCTGCAGTGTCCACAGCTCCTAGGCTCCAGAATGTCTTTGTTCAAATCCATGCCCCACTCCCATTGTCTGCATTTCTTTATTATCAGTATCAGAGAAACCTTGTTTTGCCTTTTTTATCTGCAAGCATCCTTGAAGCCTTTATTCCAATTACTTGTTTTCAACTGGTTTCCTTTCACTAGTTTCAGTGATTCCTTTTGTTCTGGAGTACTTAACCTTTTATAAATATGTAATTTTTATTTTGTAATATAAAAATACATAATTGCACATGTGGAAAATATAAAAAGCACAGATATGTACAGGAAAAAAATCACCTACAATTCCATCTCTCAAATATAGTTACCAAGAACAATTTGGTGAATGTCTTTATTGACATACTTTCTCTATGGATATTTACCAAAATGCTATTACATTTGCTTATTGTTTTATAATCTGCTTTTATCACATTAAACATATTATGAACAATTTATCACGTCAGTTAGTTTTTTTTCTGCAATATGTTTTTAACTAGCTGCACTGTATTACACCACATGGATATACTATTATTTATTTAATCAGTTCCCTATTGAGAACTTTATGTTACTATAAACAATGCTGTAGTAAATGTTTGTATGCAATTGCACACAACCACCATTATGCCTTTTAGACATTTCAAAAAATGAAGTTGCCAGATGAAAGGTAATACACATTTTTATAGAATTTCTCTCAAGTGTCAATTTTATACTCCTGGAGTAACCCTTGGATCATTTTTCTTCTTTTAAACATTTCCCTATTTGAAAGGTAAAAAAATCATATCCTATTTTAAATATGTATATTATTGATTACCTGTAAGACTGAACCCATATTTAGACTGACCCTGCATTTTTGCTTTCTGTTTATTGTACTGTTTGTTCATTTTTTTGGTATTGATTTCTAAGATCTCTTTATATATTAATCACATCAACATATTGTCATATATGCTGTAACTATATTTCCCAGTATTATTTGCCTTTTAATTTTGTTTATGGTAATTTTTGACCTACAAAAGTTTAAAACTTTAGTTATTAAATTTATTACTATTTTTCTTTATTGCTTATAACTCAGTGTTAAAAAGCTTTCCCATCCTTAAAGTATACATATATATTTTTTTTTTCTTCTAGTTTATTTATTTAGAGATTATTTATCTATTAAATTTAACATTTCAACCCATCTGGACTTTATGATGCTAACAACTGTGATATTTAAATCTAAATTAATTTTAAAAAATTATTAGTTATTAACCAAGTAGGATTTATTGAATAATTATAGATTATAAATTCCACAAGGTAAGGACTATGTCTTCTGCTCTATTTTATCTCCAAAGCCTAGCACATGACTAGCAGTTTCATTGTTAACTCAGACCAGAGTTTTGTTTATTCACTTATTTACTTATTTATATATTTGAGATATAGCTGATTTACAATATTATATTAGTTTCAGGTATACAACATAGTGATTAAAAATTTTTATAGGTTATACTCCATCTAAAGTTATTATAAAATATTGGCTATATTCCCTGTGCTGTGTAACATAACCTGTAGCTCATTTATTCTATACAGAGTAGTTTGTACCTCTTAATCCCCTACCCCTATCTTTCTTCTCTCCCTACCAGTAACCACTAGTTTGTTCTCAACATCTGTCAGTCTGTTTCTTCAGGCCAAATGTTTAATAGTCACTCGATTCTTTTCTTTCCATCCTTCCACTCCCAGCAAGTCTTGAAGTTGTATCTTAGTCTCTGCATCTCCACTACCTGCTAGATTAGGCAGTATCACTTCTTGCTCAGATACTACAAGTGGCCTCCTAATTGGTCTTTCTGCCTGTACTCTTGTCCCACAATAGTCCATTCTCCACCTGTAGCCAGTGTAATCTCCTATAAACAAAAACCAGATCACAATGCCACCTTTCATCTCCTTTGCTGAAAACCTTTCTGCCGGTTGTCCCCGGTATCAGGGATAAAATCTAGATCTGAACTCCCTACATCTTTGACCTTACTGATTCTCTGCTCTCCTGATACTGACTCTCTCTTGCTCTCCTGGTTTGATTTTTGTTCCTGGCACAGACCAAGCTGGTTATTGCCTCACTGCCTTTGCATTTGGTATTGTCTCTGCCAAGAAAGCTCTGCTCTTGTCACGGCTTCTTTCTTTCCATTTTTTTCTTTTTTTTCCCCTCAAATGTTACTCCTCAGAGAGGCCTCCCATGACCACTCTATTTTTAATTTTTATTTATTTTTAACATCTTTATTGGAGTATAATTGCTTTACAATGGTGTGTTAGTTTCTGCTTTATAACAAAGTGAGTCAGCTATACATATATATATATCCCCATATCTCTTCCCTCTTGCGTCTCCCTCCCTCCCACCCTCCCTATCCTACCCCTCTAGGTGGTCACAAAGCACCAAGCTGATCTCCCTGTGCTATGCGGCTGCTTCCCACTAGCTATCTATTTTACATTTGGTAGTGTATATGTGTCCATCACAATGTGTTCTTAATATAATTCTGCTGCAGGGATACAGTCACCCATAGAAATGGCACAGAAAAGGAGAAAAAGAGTTGTGTATAATTAGAATGGGTCATTTCTACATCTCACTAAATCACTCCTGAAAAATATTTAGAGCTGATTGCAACTGGAAGAAAATACAAAGAGAACAACAAATTGCCTGATTCTAACACTATGACCCAATTGCTGTGGGTCACTCATACCAGTTTGTTTCATAGCCTACACCTTGTTAGGTATCTGAGGCTGCACTGGAAGCCAAGGCTACACACTGAATGAAGTAAAAAAAGGAAGCAGAGGAGCTCCAAACAATGAGGGGACTCCCAATAAAAACCTAACTAGAAATTGCCTTAATAAGGAAGCCAGACATTGATGAGGCAACATGATAAATTACTTTTCCAATATGTAAAGCTTAAAATAAATACGTTTTACATTTGGGAATTTTGCCATAGAGATCTTAATAAATTATAATAACAACATTAATTCTCTGGGAAAAATCTCAACATTTTTCTTGAATTTGAAGAATAATCCGTCACTTCCTGTTTAAATCAAGAAACATTTAATTGCTTTTTTAGTAAAAACAAAGACTTTAGAACTTTGTCTTTTTAAAAAATTGTTGAGAAAAATAAGATAAGGGAGGGGAAATTCCCTTCTAAAATTCCCCTAAAAAATTAGTTAAAATAATGCTGTTATTAATGTACAGGTCATTTAAAAACTTTTATATAGTTGATGAATTTTTTAAAAGCCTCACTCTTCTGTAGTTATTGTATATTTTGTACTTATATTGACTTTTGAATCAGGCTCTAGTTTGTCCTAATCATGGGCATAAATGCCACACAACTGCTTTTACAATTTGAACAATGAAAAGCATTATATTAATTGAGAAGTCATAAAGTAATCTCCGTTTCTAATGCATTTTCTTTCTCCTCTCTTATCTGTAATATGGACTGTTTTTCAATAGTGTAATGGCCAGTGGAAAGCATTCAGCTTAGTAAGACATTGAAAAATTACTGGAATGTAAGGTTGATTTGACTGGGACATCAGTCACCCCATTGATCACAAGGGTTGATATAGCTGATCTGGCTGGCTAGGCTGATCTGGCTATAGCTGATCTGGCTTTCTCCCTCACCCCTCCATGAATGTCCATTCTGCAGCTGCATGCTCCCCTAGGTCAAAGTTTTTTATTTATTTTTAACATCTTTATTGGAGTATAATTGCTTTACAATGGTGTGTTAGTTTCTGCTTTATAACAAAGTGAGTCAGCTATACATATACATATATTCCCATATCTCTTCCCTCTTGCGTCTCCCTCCCTCCCACCCTCCCTATCCTACCCCTCTAGGTGGTCACAAAGCACCAAGCTGATCTCCCTGTGCTATGCGGCTGCTTCCCACTAGCTATCTATTTTACATTTGGTAGTGTATATGTGTCCATCACAATGTGTTCTTAATATAATTCTGCTGCAGGGATACAGTCACCCATAGAAATGGCACAGAAAAGGAGAAAAAGAGTTGTGTATAATTAGAATGGGTCATTTCTACATCTCACTAAATCACTCCTGAAAAATATTTAGAGCTGATTGCAACTGGAAGAAAATACAAAGAGAACAACAAATTGCCTGATTCTAACACTATGACCCAATTGCTGTGGGTCACTCATACCAGTTTGTTTCATAGCCTACACCTTGTTAGGTATCTGAGGCTGCACTGGAAGCCAAGGCTACACACTGAATGAAGTAAAAAAAGGAAGCAGAGGAGCTCCAAACAATGAGGGGACTCCCAATAAAAACCTAACTAGAAATTGCCTTAATAAGGAAGCCAGACATTGATGAGGCAACATGATAAATTACTTTTCCAATATGTAAAGCTTAAAATAAATACGTTTTACATTTGGGAATTTTGCCATAGAGATCTTAATAAATTATAATAACAACATTAATTCTCTGGGAAAAATCTCAACATTTTTCTTGAATTTGAAGAATAATCCGTCACTTCCTGTTTAAATCAAGAAACATTTAATTGCTTTTTTAGTAAAAACAAAGACTTTAGAACTTTGTCTTTTTAAAAAATTGTTGAGAAAAATAAGATAAGGGAGGGGAAATTCCCTTCTAAAATTCCCCTAAAAAATTAGTTAAAATAATGCTGTTATTAATGTACAGGTCATTTAAAAACTTTTATATAGTTGATGAATTTTTTAAAAGCCTCACTCTTCTGTAGTTATTGTATATTTTGTACTTATATTGACTTTTGAATCAGGCTCTAGTTTGTCCTAATCATGGGCATAAATGCCACACAACTGCTTTTACAATTTGAACAATGAAAAGCATTATATTAATTGAGAAGTCATAAAGTAATCTCCGTTTCTAATGCATTTTCTTTCTCCTCTCTTATCTGTAATATGGACTGTTTTTCAATAGTGTAATGGCCAGTGGAAAGCATTCAGCTTAGTAAGACATTGAAAAATTACTGGAATGTAAGGTTGATTTGACTGGGACATCAGTCACCCCATTGATCACAAGGGTTGATATAGCTGATCTGGCTGGCTAGGCTGATCTGGCTATAGCTGATCTGGCTTTCTCCCTCACCCCTCCATGAATGTCCATTCTGCAGCTGCATGCTCCCCTAGGTCAAAGAAGATGACCTTCCCCTACATAGGCAGACCGTTCTTTGGTCAAGGGTATATGAGTAGCTGTGCTCCCCTGCTGAAATGACCCAACAAGCTCTCAAGGTGCATTTATAGGAGAACGTAGGGCAGTCATGCTTTCAAGACTCCAGACACATCTGAATGAGGCACACATGTAGCAGTCTGCCTTTCTTTTCAAAAAACATAAAAGGAAAAAGAAAAATTACTTTGTGCCAAGCAGGTGCAGAGATGGTCATACAAAGATGAATAAGACAATCTCTGCCCTCAAGGAACTAAAAATCTTCAACATCTAGATGGACTCCATTCAGTCTTCTCTGCCATAGGAGAAAAGAGATTTCAAAGCACACATACTTTCAAAATTCAGTGACAGAAAGAAACACAGGGCATAGAGGTGTTTAGATAGATTTAAAGAAGTAGAAGGCACAATGTTTTTTTAACAAATGTACTCTTTATTTAAATTAAAAACTTTTTAATAACATTTTTAATAACATTTTAAAGATTATTTTCTAGTTACAGTTATTACAAAATATTGACTATGTTCCCTGTGTTGTACACTACATCTTTGAGTCTAACTTATCCCCAAAGTTTGTACCTCCCATTGCCCCACATCTATTTTGCTCCTCCTCCCAATGGAAACCACTAATTTGTCCTCTATATCTGTGAGTCTGCTCCTGTTTTGTTATATTCACTAGTTTGTTGTATTTTTCAGATTCCATATATAAGTGATATCATACAGTGCTTATCTTTCTCTGTCTAACTTCTTTCACTTAGCATAATGCCCTTCAAGTCCATCCATGTTACTGCAAATGGAAAAACTTCATTCCTTTTTATGGCTGAGTAGTATTCCATTGTATATTCCATTCATCTGTTGATGGACACTTAGGTTGCTTCCATATCTTGGCAATTTAAATAATGCTTCTATGAACATTGGGGTGCATGTATCTTTTTGAATCAGTGTTTTGGGATTTGTTTTGTTTTTGGATATATACCCAGCAGCGGGATTGCTGGATCATATGGTAGCTCTATTTTTAGTTTTTTGAGAAACCTCTATACTATATTACGCAGTGGCTGCACCAATTTATTTTCCCACCAACAATGTACAAGTGTTTCCTTTTCTCCACATCCTCACCAACATGGAGTGGAAGAATTAATATTGTTAAAATGACCATACTACCTGATGCAGTCTACAGATTCAATACAATCCCTATCAAAATCCCTATCAAAATAGTGTTTTCCACATAACCAGAACAATTAATTTTAAAATTTGTATGGAAACACAAAGACCCCAAATAACCAAAGCAATCTTGAGAAAGAAGAAGAGAACTGGAGGACTCATACTCCCTGACTTCAGACTATACTCCAAAGCTACAGTAATCAAAACAGTATGGTACTAACACAAAAACAGACACATAGATCAGTGGAACAGAATAGAGGACCCAGAAATAAACCAACACACTTATGGTCAATTAATCTACAACAAAGGAGGCAAGGATATACAATGGAGAAAAGAGAGTCTCTTCAATAAGTGGTGCAAGGAAAACTGGACAAATACATGTAAAAGAATGAAATTAGAACATTCTCTAACACCATATACAAAAATAAACTCAAAATGGATTAAAAACCTAAATGTAAGACCAGATACTATAAAATTCCTAGAGGAAAACATAGGCAGAACACTCTCTGACATAAATTGTAGCATTATTTTTTTGATCCACCTCCTAAAGCAAAGGAAATAAGAGCAAAAATAAACAAATGGGGTCTAATTAAACTTAAAAGCTTTTGCACAGCAAAGGAAACTGTCAGCAAAACGAAAAGGCAACTTACAGAATGGGAGAAAATATTTGCAAATGATATGACTGATAAGGGATTAATATTCAATATATATAAACAAATGTACTCAGTAAATGAATAGAGAATCATTTTCAAATAAATGAAATGAGCAGTAGTCATTATCCCACCCTAAATGGTACTGCTTTTGAAAACTGATAATTGTGTACAAAACATAAAGAAATTCAATGGAATGTGACAGTGATTGCTGTTTTTATAAATATGGCATTTAGCTAATTTGATCTGTATTCCATTCTGTTTCTCCATTCCTTCTCCCCCAACACACAGAATTTTTGATACCATGTAAGACCTCTCTTCAAGTTTTGGAAAAGAACTAATAAAGTAATAATAATAATAATATTTGAAAACTTCAATTCCATGCAATAACAGCTTATAAGCAATTAAGATCAGTGTACTGAAACGTCAGTATAGTACTGTATTGGCCAAAAAGTTCGTTCGGGCTTTCCAAGAAAAACCCCAAATGAACTTTTTGGCCAACCCAATAGTTGAATGCTGCTGAAAGTCCGGTTGTAACCTGGATGTTTTTTAAGGCAGTATTGTAATGATGACAATATTTCTAAACAAAAAATTGGAATATTTGATTGGATTCCTGGATAGAATACATGAAATTAAGGAATTTCAAGGAAATCATGGACATATGATTATCAAACAAATAACACAATTTTCATTAATGCTGACTCTATATGATGTGCTCAAAGGTATCATACATAATGACAGACGTAAAAACAATGTTCTAAACTATTAACTATTGTTTTTCTTAGAAGGAGGCACAATTGCTTTCTGTCCCACCCTTAATAACCCTGGCTACTCCATCATACGTTCTAAGCATAGATGCTTGCATAATTTCAGAAAACAAGATATAGTTGAGTTTGTGTTGGTTACAGTCACAATATGCAGCTCCTGGAACATATCCTCTTTGTGCTAAGGGATTCTTCTTGGGGTAAATTCTTGTGACGTCATATAGATCACAGCATTTTGGCAGAACTGGGTTAAACACTTAAGTAACTGTAATTATTGGGTAGTGTCTGCTTATTAGTTAGAATAAAATGTTGATCTGGAATTAATATTAGTATATCTGAACCTTTTTCATTTAGGCTATGTATTTTTTTTACTAATTTCCACAGCTACATAGCCTTTGCTTTGACATCTAATATTCTATAGTTTTGCTGGTTTATTTTTTGTTGGGCCAACAATCCCAGGAATAGTTCCCAAGTTTCTCCTGCATTATAATTTAGTTTTTCTGTTTAAATAAATTTTATTAAGGTGTAATTTATGCCTAATACAATGCACCCATCTTAAGTGTACAGTTTTGAGTTTTGACGAATGTACACACCCTGCAACCACCACTGCAATCAAGACGGAGAATATTTTCATCACCCCCACATTTCCCTCCTCCCCGTTGTAGTCCCTCACTCCTACTCACAGGCAGGTACTGATGTGTTCCTTACTGCTTGTAGACAATTCGCTTGTTTTGAAACTGCATCTGTGTAGTCACCACAGTGATCTTACTTAGCCCGTACATTTACTTGGAATGGTTGCAGGTTCCAACGAAGATTTATCTTCTTATTTAACAAAGGTTTATTGAGCTCCTACCAGACATCAGACATTTCCCACCAATCCTCTTTCACTGATGACAATAAAAATGGAGGTAATATCATAACTAGATTTCATAGGTGAAATTTATATTAATTGTCAATATGCGCTGTGAAAGTTAAGAGAAGGGAATATTCTGAGTACATTTCTTTAACTTTCAGTTTGGACAATTGGATTTTTTGTCATGTATTGAGCTTTACTGAGTATAGTTGGTATATAATAACCTGCACATAGTTAAAACATACAATTTAGTAAGTTTTGACATATGTATATCCCCATGGAATCATCATCACGTTCAAGATAATGACCATGTCTATCACCCTCAGAAGTATCCTTACATTCCTTTGTAATCCTGCTCCCCATTCTGTCCACATGTGAATCCTAATTGTTTCACATATTCATCAACACTGGGTATGGTTAGTCTGTTTAATTTTAGCCATTCTATTAGGTATATAGTGGTATCTCCTTGTGGTTTTAATTTGTATTACCCTAATGATTAATGATATTGAATATGTTTTTGTGATTTTCTGGGGTATATTTTTTGTGATTCTTGGGAAGAGTTTTCCCAATTCTTCAGCACTTTTCTGATAAGACCAAAGATGATATAGACGATGTGATTTTTTGATATTATGTAGTGAAATGTCTTAACATTTGGAAGATCTGCATAAGTCATTAAGCCAATATTTTCCAAATGACCAATACATAATGTCACAGAATCTTGCACGGGTAAAAGATCCATCCAAAGTTTAAAACAGACCAGATGATTTTATTATATCAGAGTATAAAAACTTCATTGACATGGTTTCAGATTCCACATTGCAACCCATATTTAACCACTGGTTGTGGTATCAGGGTGATGGTGGCCTCGTAGAATGAGTTTGAGAGTGTGCCTCCCTCTGCTATATTTCGGAAGAATTTGAGAAGGATAGGTGTTAGCTCTTCTCTAAATGTTTGATAGAATTCGCCTGTGAAGCCATCTGGTCTAGGCTTTTGTTTGTTGGAAGATTTTGAATCACAGTTTCAACTTCAGTGCTTGTGATTGGTCTGTTTATATTTTCTATTTCTTCCTGGTTCAGTCTTGGAAGGTGGTGCTTTTCTAAGAATTTGTCCATTTCTTCCAGGTTGCCCATTTTATTGGCATAGAGTTGCTTGTAGTAACCTCTCATGATCCTTTGTATTTCTGCAGTGTCAGCTGTTACTTCTCCTTTTCCATTTCTAATTCTGTTGACTTGAGTCTTCTCCCTTTATTTTTTAGTGTGTCTGGCTAATGGTTTATCAAGTTTGTTTATCTTCTCAAAGAACCAGCTTTCAGTTTCTTGATTTTTTAAAAAATCTTTATTGTAGGATAATTGTTTTACAATGGTGTGTTAGTTTCTGCTTTATAACGAAGTGAATCAGTTATACATATACATATATCCCCATATCTCTTCCCCCTTGTGTCTCCCTCCCTCCCACCCTCCCTATCCCACCCCTCTAGGTGGTCACAAAGCACCGAGCTGATCTCCCTGTGCTATGCGGCTGCTTCCCACTAGCTATCTATTTTACGTTTGGTAGTGTATACATGTCCCTGCCACTCTCTCACCTTGTCACAGCTTACCCTCCCCCATCCCCATATCCTCAAGTCCATTCTCTAGTAGGTCTGTGTCTTTATTCCTGTCTTACCCCTAGGTTCTTCATGACATTTTTTTTTCTTAAATTCCATATATATGTGTTAGCATACGGTATTTGTTTTTCTCTTTCTGACTTACTTCACTCTGTATGACAGACTCTAGGTCCATCCACCTCATTACAAATAGCTCAATTTCGTTTCTTTTTATGGCTGAGTAATATTCCATTGTATATATGTGCCACATCTTCTTTATCCATT
>NW_006795223.1:106684-114027 GCF_000442215.2 Lipotes vexillifer | reverse complement strand
ATATCTTCTTTGGAGAAATGTCTCTTTAGGTCTTCTGCCCATTTTTGGATTGGGTTGTTTGTTTTTCTGTTATTGAGCTGCACGAGCTGCTTGTAAATCTTGGAGATTAATCCTTTGTCAGTTGCTTCATTTGCAAATATGTTCTCCCATTCTGAGGGTTGTCTTTTGGTTTTGTTTATGGTCTCCTTTGCTGTGCAAAAGTTTTGAAGTTTGCTTAGGTTCCATTTGTTTATTTTTGTTTTTATTTCCATTTCTCTAGGAGGTGGGTCAAAAAGGATCTTGCTGTGATTTATGTCATAGAGTGTTCTGCCTATGTTTTCCTCTAAGAGTTTGATAGTTTCTGGCCTTCCATTTAGGTCTTTAATCCATTTTGAGCTTATTTTTGTGTATGGTGTTAGTTAGTGTTCTAATCTCATACTTTTACATGTATCTGTCCAGTTTTCCCAGCACCACTCATTGAAGAGGCTGTCCTTTCTCCACTGTACATTCCTGCCTCCTTTATCAAAGATAAGGTGACCATATGTGTGTGGGTTTATCTCTGGGCTTTCTATCCTGTTCCATTGATCTATATTTCTGTTTTTGTGCCAGTACCATGTTGTCTTGATTACTGTAGCTTTGTAGTATAGTCTGAAGTCAGGAGCCTGATTCCTCCAGCTCTGTTTTTCGTTCTCAAGATTGCTTTGGCTATTCGGGGTCTTTTGTATTTCCATACAAATTGTGAAAGGTTTTGTTCTGTGAAAAATGCCAGTGGTAGTTTGATAGGGATTGCATTGAATCTGTAGATTGCTTTGGGTAGTAGAGTCATTTTCACAATGTTGATTCTTCCAATCCAAGGACATGGTATATCTCTCCATCTATTTGTATCATCTTTAATTTCTTTCATCAGTGTCTTATAATTTTCTGCATACAGGTCTTTTGTCTCCTTAGGTAGGTTTATTCCTAGATATTTTATTCTTTTTGTTGCAATGGTAAATGGGAGTGTTTTCTTGATTTCACTTTCAGATTTTTCATCATTAGTGTATAGGAATGCCAGAGATTTCTGTGCATTAATTTTGTATCCTGCTACTCTACTTTACCAAATTCATTGATTAACTCTAGTAGTTTTCTGGTAGCATCTTTAGGATTATCTAAGTATCATGTCATCTGCAAAGAGTGACAGCTTTACTTCTTCTTTTCCGATTTGGCTTCCTTTTATTTCCTTTTCTTCTCTGATTGCTGTGGCTAAAACTTCCAAAACTATGTTGAATAAGAATGGTGAGAGTGGGCAACCTTGTCTTGTTCCTGTTCTTAGTGGAAATGCTTTCAGTTTTTCACCATTGAGGACGATGTTGGCTTGGGTTTGTCATATATGGCCTTTATTATGTTGAGGAAAGTTCCCTCTATGCCTACTTTCTGGAGGGTTTTTATTATAAATGGGTGTTGAATTTTGTCAAAAGCCTTCTTTGCATCTACTGAGTTGACTATATGGTTTTTCTCCTTCAGTTGGTTAATATGGTGTATCTCGTTGATTGATTTGCGTATAGTGAAGAATCCTTGCATTCCTGGAATAAACCCCACTTGATCATGGTGTATGATCTTTTTAATGTGCTGTTGGATTCTGTTTGCTAGTATTTTGTTGAGGATTTTTGCATCTATGTTCATCAGTGATATTGGCCTGTAGTTTTCTTGCTTTGTGACATCTTTGTCTGATTTTGGTATCAGGGTGATGGTGGCCTCGTATAGTGAGTTTGGGAGTGTTCCTCCCTCTGCCATATTTTGGAAGAGTTTGAGAAAGATAGGTGTTAGTTCTTTTCTAAATGTATGATAGAATTTGCCTGTGAAGCCATCTGGTCCTGAGCTTTTGTTTGTTGGAAGATTTTTCATCACAGTTTCAATTTCAGTGCTTGTGATTGATCTGTTCATATTTTCTATTTCATCCTGATTCAGTCTTGGCAGGTTGTGCATTTCTAAGAATTTGTCCATTTCTTCCAGGTCAGCTTTTAGTTTTATTGATCTTTGCTATTGTTTCCTTCATTTCTTTTTCATTTATCTCTGATCTGATCTTTATGACTTCTTTCCTTCTGCTAACTTTGAGGGTTTTTCTTTTCTTCTTTCTTTAATTGCTTTAGGTGTAAGGTTAGGTTGTTTATTTGAGATATTTCTTGTTTCCTGACGTAGGACTGTATTGCTATAAACTTCCCTCTTAGAACTGCTTTTGCTGCTTCCATTTGGTTTTGGGTCACTGTGTTTTCATTGTCATTTGTCTCTAGTATTTTTTGATTTCCTCTTTGATTTCTTCAGTGATCTCTTGGTTATTTAGTACTGTATTGTTTAGCCTCCATGTGTTTGTAGTTTTTACAGTTTTTTTTCGCCCTGTAATTGATGTCTAGTCTCAGAGTGTTGTGGTTAGAAAAGATACTTGATACAAATCTGAATTTTCTTAAATTTACTAAGGCTTGATTTGTGACCTAAGGTATGATCTATCCTGGAGTATGTTCCATGAGCACTTGATAAGAAAGTGTATTCTGTTGTTTTTGGATGGAATGTCCTATAAATATCAATTAAGTCCATCTTGTTTAACGTGTCATTTAAAGCTTCTGTTTCCTTATGTATTTTCATTTTGGATGATCTTTCCATTGGTAAAAGTGGGGTGTTATAGTCCCCTACTATTATTGTGTACTGTCAATTTCCCCTTTTATGGCTGTTAGCTTTTGCCTTATGAATTGAGGCGCTCCTGTGTTGGGTGCATAAATATTTACAATTGTTATATCTTCTTCTTGGATTAATCCCTTGATCATTATGTAGTCTCCTTCTTTGTCTCTTGTAGTAGTCTTTATTTTAAAGTCCATTTTTTCCAATGAGAGTTTGTCTGATGAGAATGAGAATTACTACTCCAGCTTTCTTTTGATTTCCATTTGCATGGAATATCTTATTCCATCCCCTCACTTTCAGTCTGTATGTGTTCCTAGGTCTGAAGTGGGTCTCTTGCAGACAGCATATATACGAGTCTTGTTTTTGGATCCATTCAGCCAGTCTATATCTTTTGGTTGGAGCATTTAATCCATTTACATTTAAGGTAGTTACCAATATGTAGGTTCCTATTACCATTTTCTTAATTGTTTTGGGTTATTTTGTAGGTCTTTTCCTTCTGTTGTGTTTCTTGCCTAGAGAAGTTCCTTTAGCATTTGTTGTAAAGCTCGTTTGATGGTGCTGAATGCTCTTAGCTTTTGCTTTCCTGTAAAGGTTTTAATTTCTCCGTCAAATCTGAATGAGATCCTTGCTAGGTAGAGTAATCTTGATTGTAGCTTTTTCCCTTTCATCTCTTTAAATATGTCTGCCACTCCCTTCTGGCTTGCAAAGTTTCTGCTGAAAGATTAGCTCTTAACCTATGGGATTCCCTTGTATGATATTTGTTGCTTTTCTCTTGCTGCTTTTAATATTTCTTCTTTGTATTTAATTTTTAATATTTTGATTAATGTGTGTCTTGGCGTGTTTCTCCTTGGATTTATCCTGTATGGGACTCTCTGCTCTTCCTGGACTTGATTGACTATTTCCTTTCCCATATTTAGGAAGTTTTCAACTATCATCTCTTCAAATATTTTCTCAGTCCCTTTCTTTTTCTCTTCTTCTCTGGGACCCCTGTAATTCAAATGTTGGTGTTTTTAATGTTGTCCCAGAAGTCTCTTAGACTGTCCTCAATTCTTTTCATTCTTTTTTTCTTTATTCTGCTCTGCAGTAGTTATTTCCACTATTTTATCTTCTAGGTCACTTACCTGTTCTTCTGCCTCAGTTATTCTTCTATTGATTCCTTCTAGAGAATTTTAAATTTCATTTATTGTGTTGTTCATCATTGTTTGTTTGCTTTTTAGTTTTTCTAGGTCCTTGTTAAACGTTCCTTGCATTTTCTCCACTGTATTTCCAAGATTTTGGATCATCTTTACTATCATTACTGTGAATTCTTTTTCAGGTAGACTGCCTATTTCCAATTCATTTGTTTGGTCTGGTGGGTTTTTACCTTGCTCCTTCATCTGCTGTGTATTTCTGTGTCTTCTCATTTTGCTTAACTTACTGTGTTTGGGGTCTCCTTTTCACAGGATGCAGGTTCGTGGTTCTCATTACTTCTTGCTTCTGCCCCAGGGGCTGAGGTTTGTTCAGTGAGTTGTGTAGTCTTCCTGGTGGAGGGGACTGATATCTGTGTTCTAATGGATGAGTCTGTATCTTGCCTGTCTGGTGGGCAGGACCGTGTCTGGTTGTGTGTCTGTGAACTTATTATGATTTTAGGCAGCCTCTCTGCTAAGGGGTGGGGTTGTGTTCCTGTCTTGCTAGTTGTTTGGCATGGGGTGTCCAGAACTGGAGTCTGCTGGTCGTTGAGTGGAGCTGGGTCTTAGCTTTGAGATGGAGATCTCTGGGAGAGCTTTTGCTGATTGGTATTACAAGGGGTCAGAAGGTCTCTGGTGGACCAGTGTCCTGAACTCAGCTCTCCCACCTTAGCGGCTCTGGCCTGACACCTGGCCAGAACACCAAGATCCTGTCAGCTCCATGGCTGGGTCATCCTGGAGAAGATAGACTGAAGCCAGGAGAAAGCTAGAGGATTGGAGACCTGTCAGAAGGCTTGTTTGATGAAATCAGGCAAAGGATGGTGAGTTTCTGTACCCAGTCTCTACTCGCGAAGGGGAAAGTGGTGCCTAAGGATCCGAGCGCACGCTTCCACCTTATTACTTCTTTTAAATTGAGTTAAATGTTTTGGCCATTTCTCAGTTTGGCAGAAAGAACAGAGGCACTGTGATCAGATGTGATTTTAATTCTGGTCCTGCTTCATACTGGGTTTGTGCCTTGGGCAGCTAAACTCTTGGAGCCGTAGTTTCCTCATCTGTGACATGAGAACCTTGATAGAGACCTCAGATGCAGTCATATTATAAAAGGAGAGGTAAGGGAAGCACCATGTGCCTTTCACATAATAGTTGTTAATAGGAGCTGTTATTGCTATTTATGGAGGTGTAAACAGGAGAGAGCAAAGATCTCAAAAGTGATGCTTCCAAGACTGAAGTTCTGAGTTATAATGGAAGGATGGAGCTACCTGAAAAATGAAAGTAGACTGTGGCCAATGAAAAAAACTTTAATTTGAAGTTTTTTGTTTTCCAATGTGACTCAAGTATCCATTTTAATACTTCCCGAAAGCATAGACATATATGTCTATATGTATATGTATGTATATATTTATATCTATATCTATATCTATATCTAGTGACAAACTTAGGCTGAAGGCAACAGAAATTAATCTGGGACAAGGAAAGAGTAGGAAGAGTGGTGCGAACCTAAGCCACAGATTGCTAGATAGACAGATGGAGAGGTAATTATGAGAGAAGTCAGGTAGAAAGGACAGGGGGTCTCCATGAACTTAAAAGTTGAAGACCTTGCAATGTCATTCAGCCCGAGACCTGTGTTTTGCAACTGTGGTTGTGCCACTGTTTGCCCAGCCCCTTTTCCTTGGCACCTCTTTTTAGGTTATTAATTTAAGGTTGATTTCTTTTTGTGAAATGTCATGAATATGTTGGAGGCAACACACACAGGCAGAAGCAGGTTTGACTCTTAGCTCTGCCAATTTGAGCAAACTAATTAGTGCAACCCCTATTATTGAGTCCCTATCATGTCCCTCGTATTGCACTAATTTCTGATGATATGATGGTGAACAAAGGCACCTGTTAATCCCTGCTCTCAGGAACCTCAGAGTATCAAGTGGGAGACAGACATTATTTTAAAATGACACTAATGAATGTATAATTACACTCTTAGATAAGTTCTAAACTGTATCATAATTTAAAGGAGGTTGGGGGAAAAGTATTATGTTTAGAAGGAACAGCATGTGCAAAAGATCTGCAGCAGGAAAAATTAAAAGACAGAAAAATCAAAGGAAGATGGAGTGAAGACAGTCAAGGAGAATGCGGAAGCCTCAGTTTCCTTGTCTATAAACTGGAGCTAATACCATAGAGAGCTATCTTATGGATTAGTGAGAGCCTAAGATAATGCCCAACCAATAGTGGCTACTAGTTAGATGGTGGCTACAATTATTATAACATAATTGCTGCAGAGATGAAGACATTTCTTGAATCACGTAAGTCAAATCAACCTTGTCTTTAACATTTATTTGTGCTTGACCTTTGTGATGGGCTACTGGCAGACAAATGTGTCTCAGTCCCTGCATTGCCCAGCAGACCTGTAGTTTAGGGAGAAAGCGGGGTGTTTTCTTTTGGTCTTGGACTATGTAAGATGCCTATCAGTGAGAAGAGGAATGTCTAAAAGGCATGGTTGAAAGGAAGGAGGGAAGAGGTCAAAGAAGCTCGATGTTCTAAATCTTTTTTCCCCAGACATGTCTGGAAATGTGACATTCCGTTCCCCTAATCTGTCATTTTCTATCCTACAGGCAAAGGTTCCAATCTCCCAACATGTTCCTGCAAGCAAAGGTCTGAACAAGGAAACAACTGTAGAAAATCTCTTTTAGCAGTAATAGTGGAATTGAATTGTAGAATTAGGAAGAATTAGGAAGACTCACCCATCCAGCCTTTTAAATGGACCCCAGGATGAGAGCCCCTAATAACCCAGAGCCTGTAGCACGAATAACATGGATCCAAATCCCGTCCAAATCCAAAACACACCCACATAAGGTTTTCATGATCTTGGTATCGAGATGTGTATAAACTTCTTAGGGTGTTGTATATAATTGAAAAGGCTTTGAATTTAATGAGTTTTCGAATGCTGCAGCTATTGAGGGCAATAGACAAAGGGAAGAAGTTGGTTTTTTTCTGGCGGCGTCACGCGGCATGTAGGATATTAGTTCCCCAACCAGGGATCAAACCCGCGTCTCCTGTATTGGAAGGGCTGAGGCTTAACCACTGGACCGCCAGGGAAGTCCCCCGGAAGAATGTTTTAATTTCGACAGCGTCGCTCTGGGGACTAGTGTTGTGTTTTGTTTTGTTTGCGGTACGCGGGCCTCTCACTGTTGTGGCCCCTCCCGTTGCGGAGCACAGGCTCCGGACGCGCAGGCTCAGCGGCCATGGCGCACGGGCCCCGCCGCTCCGCGGCGCGTGGGATCTTCCCGGACCGGGGCACGAACCCGCGTCCCCTGCATCGGCCGGCGGACTCTCAACCACTGCGCCACCAGGGAAGCCCTGTAGTGTTGTTTCTTAATAGTCAGTGCATGAGGGAGAAAGAAGAGTGGGAGGGTTATTTGGGGAGCAGCTCTTCTTCCTCCTCCAAATTTCACGTGTGACCATCAATCTTCCCGGCTGCCCCATCCCCTGACACCCACCCCAGCATAATTAAAGCCTGGGGAAAAGATAAAGAGCTACATAGCAAGAATGCGAGTT
>NW_006795223.1:104978-106674 GCF_000442215.2 Lipotes vexillifer | reverse complement strand
TTGCATCATTTAGCACACAGTTTAGCTTCCTGCATCCAGACCAAGGTCCCATGGCCACCTTTGCTTGCGGAAGGCTGAGCTCTTATAGGCTGGGACTCAAGATGTATCCCCAGGCTTTGAGTGAACAAAAAGGGATTAGCTAACCCATCAGCACCTCTCTAACTCCACATCAGCTGTCATCAGAAGCAGTAGGTTGGCTTTCCTAACTTCAGGCTCCTATTGGTACAGCTTCCTGGAACCTGAACCTCAGAGGCTCACATTTCCATTGCAATGTTATAGCCAGAGGGTGCCCTTGTTCCTGCCAATCTCTTACTTTGAGTCTGGTTTCTTTGCCATTCTTTATAAAGCTGGAGAACTTGAGGCTGCAGACACCGGTGCTCAGTGATACTGAAGCTGCACTTGCAGGACACACGTTACCAGTTTTCCTGTCTACACTTGTTGCTATCTGACCTATGTGTGGATTGTTACACTGCAGACTTCAGCACATTTTCTTTGCTGCCACTGAGAGTTGCTGTGTTCCTAACTCTCTTTGCTCTAATCATTTGTCTTAACCCGGAAACCTCTGTAAGGAGAGGTGAACGCTCGTGAGGGTGAAATGTGGCTCAACCTGGGGTAAGTATAACCTCATATTTCACTACCATTTGTTCTCTACCGACACAGCACGAGAACTCGGCCCTGGCAATATCCCTCCTCAGGGCTTCTAGCTTTCTCTAGGGATCACAACTCAGTTCTCCACTTTCTTCAACTTGACCCCTATGTACAACCATTTGAGGCCACTCCACTTCCACTGCTGCTGGGTTTCTTTGTGAAGCGTCGGATGCCCAAGCCTGAGTATTTTATCCTGAGGTTTGCAACACTGTCACTGGGGAAGGGCCAAAGTGGTGCATATGTCAGCAGATACACAAGAGAAGTTCCTGCTCTCAGCTACACTGGCACCAGACCCCAATTGTACTGTTCATGTCCAAAGCCTCATAGAGTCCCCCTATGAAGGCGGTCCTTCAGCTGCCACCAGCAGGCCTACTCTTCATGGCCTCAGTCACAAATCTAAGGAATAAAATAGAGATTTCTGGCTTCTGATCTAGCATGTAAGGAGCTTGGAAGTCATCACTCTGTCCTAACAAATAAAATGCTGAACAGACTGAAAATGCAACATCTCTTCTTAGATCTGTGAGAGAAGTGAGGTCACGATCAAACCACTTCCCCCAAATTGATTAGACCAACAGGCATGTACAGAGAATCACAACTTGCTGGAACAGAAACCCACAAGCAGAAATCTCCATGGGAACCAGTGCTGGGGTAGGAAAACCTGGACTGATCAGTTTAGTATAAAAAATTTCAAATATACAGAAAAGTAGAAAGACTTTTATAGTGAATACTATATACTCACTCCATGGATTCAACAATGAACACTTTCTTATACTTGTTTATTAAATTATATATCTATGTATCCATCCTTCCATCTATCCATTTTATGTCATCATCTTATGTTTTGATCCATTTAAAATAAATTATAGAAATCAGTTTGTTCACCCCCAGACACCTTTGTGTGCATATCATTAACATTATTAGCTAGAGTTCAATATAGCTGTATAAACCAAAATTGTTCCTTTTTTTTAGGTATAATGAAATGCACAAATCTTAAATGTTCCATTCGATGACCTTTGACAAATGTATACACCAGTGCAACCCAACACTC
>NW_006795223.1:57428-104898 GCF_000442215.2 Lipotes vexillifer | reverse complement strand
TGTATACACCGGTCCACCCCACCCCTCTTCCTTCTAGCCATGCTGGCCTCTGGATCATCCTCAGGGTGCTTGCAATTGCTGTGTCCTCTACCTGACATACATCCCTCC
The DNA here is from genome assembly GCF_000442215.2 of Lipotes vexillifer. Lineage (NCBI taxonomy): Eukaryota > Metazoa > Chordata > Mammalia > Artiodactyla > Lipotidae > Lipotes > Lipotes vexillifer. The sequence continues at coordinate 104,790 of NW_006795223.1, read as the reverse complement.
CAGAGAAGACATGCACATGGCTTATCTTGAGTTTATGCTGAATTGTCACCTCCATGGAGATCCCCCACTTAAAACTGCATGCCTACCCCCACCCTGGCACCACCCATCCCCCTTCCCTGCTTTAGTTCCTCCATAGAACTTATTTTTTTAAGTTAGTTTATTTATTTATTGAGGTATAGTTGATTTACTATATGTTAGTTGCAGGTATACAGCAAAGTGATTCAAATATATATGTATATAGATATGTATATGTATATTTTTCAGATCCTTTTCCATGGGTTATTACAATAGGAATATAGTTCCCTGTGCTGTACAGTAGGCCCTTGTTGTTTATCTATTTTATATATAGTGGTGTGTGTCTGCTAATCCCAAACTCCTCACTTATCCCTCTCCCCACTTTCCCCTTTGGTAACTGCAGGTTTGTTTTCTGTGTCTGTGAGTCTGTTTCTGTTTTGTAAATAAATTCATTTGTATCTTATTTTAGATTCCACATATAAGAGATATCATATGATAATTGTCTTTCTCTGTAAGACTTACTTAGTATGATAATCACTAGGTCCATCCATGTTGCTGCACATGGCATTATTTCATGCTTCTTATGACTGTGTAATATTCCACTGTATATATGTGTCACATCTTCCTTATCCATTCATCTGCTGATGGACACTTAGGTTGCTTCCATGTCTTGGCGACTATGAATAGTGCTGTGATGAGCAGTGAGGACTCCACAGTGCTTACTGCTCTCCACTTTTGCCATTGTGTACTGTTCATCTCCTTTCACTTGACTATAAACTCCATGAGGACAGAGCTTTTCATCTCTTCAGTTCCCTACTATAGTCTGAGTGGTACAATAGTGCCTGGAATACAGTAGACACTAAAAATTATTTGTTGATTGATAAAATTAACAGATGAATTAATATGCCAATATTAATACTTATTTAAGGGTCTGTGAGATTTTCCAAGAGGGTCGTCTTGCTAAACACTGTTTGATCCGTGAAGGAAAAGCGTGACCTTGCGGCCACTGCGCATGGAGGCCACTGCGTATGTGGGTCAACAGGGGCCCAGGGTTCAGCTGGGGAATCAGGTAGGGACTCAGGTGCCCCAGGTTCGGCTGGTCCTGGGGACAATGCATACAGACAGAGCACTGGTTCGCAAAACTTAGTATGCTTCAGAATCACCTGAGGACTTATTGGAACTTACACTCCTGGGTGCCCGTCCCAGAGTTTCTGATTCAGTCAGTCCTTGGTGAAATCCAAGAACTTGCATTTTTTAACAAGTTCCCAAGTGATGCTCTGCTGCTGGTCAGGGATCAGCCTTTGGAATACAGTAGAGCATTGACCGCTGGTTGCTGCTTCTCTTTTTCAAGGCTGTGTACAAACCCCTCCTCCACCATCCCTGCTGGACCCTGTGCTCCCTCTTCTTCGCATCCAGGGCTCCTGCTTGTGGCTGAGCAAGGCAGGTACTAGAAGCAATGGGCAGGAGAAAGCCCAAGTCTCACTCTTCCCTGACTGTGTTCTGCTTCTGCAGCTGTGAGGCCTGATATTTTCCATCCCTTACAAGAGGTGATGACTCCATAGACATATTTGCATCAAAGAAATTAGTTAATTGATTAATTCCTCAGATGAATATGGGGGGGGGAATTGAGACCAGAAGTAGATTAAGCCAGTGGTCCTGAAACTTCAATTACACATGGGATGCTTATTAAAAAGGCAGATTTCCCACGACCACTACCAGCAGCTCAGAGGAGCGCTAAAGTATTAGGTCTAAGGTAGTTTAAGAAATAACAATTTAAATAAACACCCAGGTGATCCAAACTATGGCTAATCAGTGGACTCACTCTAAAAAATACTGGATTAAATAATTTGCCCAAGTTCACCCCAATAATACCATACATGGAATAGAACTGTGTCTAATTCATTGAAATATGTTCGTAAGAACCTACTGTGTGCAAGCAGTGTTCTAGGCTGTGAAGAGGCAATGGTTCCAAGATAGATTGGATCACCCACGCCCTTCCAACTAGAACATTCTGCCTCTTTCTAAGTGAGTCTGGTGAAGATCTCTTGAGATGAATTATGCTTTATTGTACTTCAATTTAGCCACTGTGATTTAAGAAAATAATTATGCACACGAATTATAGGCATCAGTTTTAAAATGTAGTAGCAAATAGAGAACAGTTTCTCTAAGACAATTCAATTAAATACCATATAAATCCATATCATATGACACAACTTAATCTAATGCAATTCAATGCAATACATTACGCTACAATACAGCAAAAAATGCATTGCAATACAATGCGGTATCTCACTGCAGCTGCAGTGCAGTGGCCTTAGCGGCAACCTCATCACTGGTCTTAGGCTGTGGCGCCCTCTAGTGGCAGAGACTGAGACGCTTTTTTTTTTTTTTTTTGTGGAGGCTACAGATGCACTTCCCATTAAATGAAAAAAACGTCAACAAACATCTGTTAGAATGGAAAGGAGCTGAGATCCAGCTGCCTGCTTTTTATATAACAGAAGTCACAGATTAAGAGACTTACCTGAGCTGCCACCTGAGCTAGTAATAAAGTAACTAATTATCCTGTCCATACTACTATTGTTTTCACAGTATTTTTTTTCATTTGTGACACATAAAGGAGGAATAGTAATCAGCCTTTTCTCCAGCCTGAAGATAGGAGCCTGGAGTGGTAATATAGGATGGTTAAAAACCCTATAAAGGATTAACACAATAGAAATATAGAAATAAAATATATAATGGAATATCATAGAAATAGAAAAAATCTGTATCCTTTAATATGGAGTCATCTTCCTTCATCGTTGGAGGTTAGCTGCTCTTATGCTGTTTGGGGATGGCAAAGAGAATGTTAATGGTTAAAAATACCTTATTTTGCAAAATGTATTTTGCAAAGTGTAAAAACTGTGTATTTACAGTTCATTAAATTCATATTTACTGAGCACCTACTATGCTTCAGCTCAAACAAAACACACACACACACACATACCCCTAAGCAATTTCATCTGCATAGTCGGCTCCTTTTCCTCCCTCACACATTTGCGGAGGATGACAAGAGCTTTCCTGGTGCCAGGCACTCTGTTAAGTACCAGCGGAGCTCATGGTCATGGGCTGACTTCTTCATCTCCTTTGTGGAACATGTGACTCTGACTGAATATGATGTTATCTAACCTCCCATACCAGTGGATCAAACTCAGGTGATCCACTTAGGTGCCACTTGGCACTCTCTTGCCCAGTTTTGATGGAAAATAGACCAGTATAGTAATCCTGCCTTGAGAAGATCATGGTGATCAGGGCTTTAGGCTCTTTGAGGACGAATTTCCAAATCATGTCACCAGGAAGCCTCTGAGACAAGCAGAGGTGCCAGCTAAAGAGAAAGGAAATCTACAATGGATAATGGAGGAGGGAGACCATATCAGTTGCAGTGGTTGGACCATAGTTTTTCCCATTTCATTTCCTCACCCAAGCTTCCCTTAGGAAGAGAGATCCCCAGAATCCTAGAAAAGCTGCTCCCTGTATGTATGTGAGGAATTGGATCCCGGTAGTGCTGGGGTGGACTGCAGTGGACGTGGGCTGTGCCCTAGGTTCTCCTTCATCACCTTAGCTACTGGAATAGGGAAGAACAAATCTAATTCCATATTAGATCTGTTTCTTTGCCTTCTGTTGCTTTTGTTACAAGTTACTCACTAAAAGGATGTTGACTATAGCTATAAACATACATAATGGCCTGTCTCAGGGAACCCTGCCCCTCTGCCTGCATGTTAAACTAAAATACCTTTGTTCAGCTCACAAGGAACATCCTGATCCAGCTCACCTGTGAATGGCTGCAGGAAAGAAGAAATTAACACATCCCCTCCCTGAGTCTGGCGAAACCAGGAGACATTTGCAAAACTTATGGCCTTTTTTACTTTACCTCCTCACCAACCCGCTCTCTGTTCTATAAAAGAAACTAGCATCCAGACCCTGGGAAGATGGTTCTCTAGGACTCTAGTCTGCCATCTTCTCGGACTCCCGGCTTTCCGAATAAAGTCGCTATACCTTGCCCCAACACCTCACCTCCCGATTTATCGGCCTGTCGTGGGGCGAGCAGAATGAGCTTGGACTCAGTAACACTACTGGAACACTGTGAGCAGAAGACCTTCAGCTCAGACCCTTCGGAAATTGCCTCAGCTGCCGAGGTGAACCGCCGAGGTGAGCTGACCTCACCTAAGGTCATAGGCTTCAGGGTCCTAGCCATATCCGATGACTGATAAGGTGGAGATAAAAGACCCATTGGACTCAAAAGCAGGACGACTTTGACGGGCCATAGCACCTCCAGTAATGATCAGTTAAATTATGCCTTAGTAGATAATCTAGGAGACTTCGATGCAAATTTATTGTTTCTCCTATTGTTTGAAATTAGGATGCTATTAAATCGTAATTAGGGACTTCCCTCGTGGCGCAGTGATTAAGAATCCGCCTGCCAATGCGGGGCACACGGGTTTGAGCCCTGGTCTGGGAGATCCCACATGCCACGGAGTAACTAAGCCCGTGCGCTTCTAGAGCCCGAGAGGCACAACTACTGAGCCTGCGTGCTGCAGCTACTGAAGCCCCCGTGCCTAGAGCCAGTGCTCTGCAAAAAGAGAAGCCACCACAATGAGAAGCCCGCGCACCACAACGCGAAGAGTAGCCCCCGCTCGCAGCAGCTAGAGAAAGCCCGTGCGCAGCAACAAAGACCCAACGCAGCCAAAAATAAATAAATAAATAAAATAAATTTAAAAAAAAAGAGTACTGCCTTTGACAGCACCTTTTTTAAAAAAGAAAAACAACTGTAATTACCACCAGTAATTTGATGGTAACATCTTAAGCGTGTAATTTTTCTATTTTTAAAGAATATTTACAAAGAATAAAGCCTTATGATCAGTGTTACTAACTCAAAACACATGTATATTTTTATACCTCCTGACGTCTATGGCCTAATCACTTTTCAAAAGGGTCAGGCAGGTTTGTTGTGACATACATCAAAATATGTTTCTGTATAGCCCGTGCTTTGTAAATATTTCCAGCTCAGTATTTGTGGACTCTTAAAAATTCTGCCCAGTTTTTCTTGACATAAAGAAAATTTATTTAGCTAATTTTGAAACTTCGCATTGACAAAGTTTAAAAAATTTATCTGAATTTGAATGATGAAGATGAGAAATTTTATCAGCTTGTCTAATGAAAGTGGCTGTCAGCTTGATAAAACAATTTTCTCCTCACTCACACTATAACTTTACAAATCTCTTTCTCAGTCTTTTTGGACCTGTTTCTTTGTTTATTAGGAAGAATTGCTTTATATAATTTGATGCTGAAAATCTCATATGGTTTTGAGAAAGAGAAATGCTGTCCCCAACCTCCAGGGGCTGGGCTGGTACTCCCAGCAAGATCTTCATGTTCTTTTTTTGAAATAAACAATTTCACAGAACACTGACATCAGACAAGCTACTCTGTGACCCTGATGGATCAAGACACAAACAAGGCCACTTCATAACCACAGCTGAACACAGAGTAAATCATGAATGCGGGCTAAGCCACAAAAATGATCAAACATCTGGCTGTGCAGGCTGATCAGCATGCCTGCTGCTTCTTTACGCGTTACAGTTTTAGCCTCGGTCTTGATATCCCTTTGTCTAGGTAAGATTTAATAAGAGACCCAACCATAGAATTGCCCCACTTTCTGACAACATTCAGTCCAGAGCGAAGCCCTGTTTCCTAGCCCTCCCCCCAAATCACCTAATGCAAGTCCAAATTTAAAAATAAATTCTTCTGAATGAATGCCATTTTCATGAGATACGCCCTCCCCAAAGTGTGATTTCTCCCTCACACAACGAGCAGCACACACTGCTTGTTCAAACACGGTGGTGTCCCAGTGAAGGGTGTGACACCTTCTTTACTTCACCTATTAGTAATTTCAACTTAACTTGGCTAGAAGATTGCAGGTAAACTTGATGTATCCTAATCTAGCTTTCCAGGTTCACATCTCTAATTTACACAGTATTTTCTCTCCAGATTTCCTCAATTTTTCAGTATTCTTTTCTTTAGACATGTAATAGGTCAACAATAATTTTGTTAAGCGCTTGGCAATCTTCCTCCTTTCCAAGTATTTTAATAAATGCGATATTTGTTTATTTATTTATCACAGAAACATAGAAATGCTTATGGAAAGATGACAATCCAGTTTCTGTTTGGCTGGTGCATGTTTTGCCATTTGCTTGTAAGGCATTTTGAAACTCTGAGGTTTCCTCTGAGTCAACTCCCTGCAGGTAAATAAGTAGAAAGACCTGTGTCAGGGTACTGACATGGGGAAGCCAAAATTCCCAACTGTCAGTAAGTGAGGTCAGTGGAGAGACTGAGTAATGCTCCATCTATGTAATTCTTTGAATTCCTAGAGGAAAAGTTCATGGAGGAAACAGTTTTGAACAAAACAAGCAACAATTCTTTTGGTCATGATTTATTTCTCAACATCATTTCCTGTTCTTAGACTAAAAGGTACCTATGACTGATAACATTTGCTCCAAATTCTCAGAAAATAAAGCTTGTTTTCCTCGGCAGGTGCCATTATCCTCTGTTTCTCTTGCCTACTTCCCGCTTATTTGCGGCCTACAAGCTACTGCAGCACTAGGGTGTCAGTTGGTCCTGCCCAGAACACTTCAGTTCTGCCCTGCAAGGATGTATTTAATAACTGATTGGTGTGTCCCTTTAATACAAGAAAATGGAAACTGAACAGCCAGAGGAAGCCTTTCCCAACACTGAAACCAGTGGTGAATTAGGTAAACGCCCTGCTGAAGATATGGAAGAGGAACGAGCTTTGAAAAGATCTAGAAACACCGATGAGATGGTTGAATTACGCCTTCTGTTTCAGAGCAAGAATTCTGGGGCAGTGGTTGGAAAAGGAGGCAACAATGTTAAGGCTCTCCATACAGACTGCAATGCCAGTGTTTCAGTCCCAGACAGCAGTGGCCCCGAGCGCATATTGAGTATCAGTGTTGATATGGAAACAGAGAAATTCTGAAGAAAATCATCCCTACCTTGGAAGAGGACCTGCAGCTGCCATCACCCACTGCAATCAGCCAGCTCCCGCTCGAATCTGATGCTGTGGAATGCTTAAATTACCAACACTATAAAGGATGCAACTTTGACTGCGAGTCGAGCCTGTTGATTCATCAGAGTCTGGCTGGAGGAATTATTGGGGTCGAAGGTGCTAAAATCAAAGAGTTTCAAGAGAACACTCAGACAACAATCAAGCTTTTCCAGGAATGTCGTCCTCAATCCACTGACAGAGTAGCTCTTACTGGAGGAAAACCTTTTAAGGTTGTAGAGTGCATAAAGATCATCCTTGATCTTATATCAGAGTCTCCCATCAAAGGACGTGCTCAGCCGTATGATCCCAATTTTTACGATGAAACCTATGATTATGGTGGTTTTACAATGTTTGATGACTGCCGTGGACGTCCCTTGGGATTTCCCATGCGGGCAAGAGATAGTTTTGACAGAATGCCTCCAGGTCGGGGCGGGCGTCCCATGCCTCCATCCAGAAGAGATTATGATGATATGAGCCCTCGTCGAGGACCTCCTCCTGGACAAGGGGGCTGGGGTGGTGGCAGAGCTCGGAATCTACCTCTTCCTCCACCACCACCACTTCGAGGAGGGGAGCTAATGCCCTACGACAGAAGAGGGAGAGCTGGAGACCATTATGATGGCGTGGTTGGTTTCAGTGCTGATGAAACCTGGGACTCTGCAGTAGATACATGGAGCCCATCAGAGTGACAGATGGTTTATGAACCACAGGGTAGCTCTGGACATGATTATTCCTATGCAGGGGGTCGTGGCTCATATGGTGATCTTGGTGGACCTATTATTACTACAAAAGTAACTATTCCCAAAGATTTGGCTGGATCGATTATTGGCAAATGTGGTCAGCGGATTAAACAAACCCGTCATGAGTCAGGAGCTTCCATCAAAACTGACGAGCCTTTAGAAGGGTCCGAAGATCAGATCATTACCATTACGGGAACACAGGACCGGATACAGAATGCACAGTATTTGCTGTAGGACAGTGTGAAGAAATATGCAGATGTTGAAGGATTCTAATGCAAGATAGTTTTTTCTTTTTTATAGTGTGAAGCAGTATTCTGGAATGTTTTTCTAAGACTAGTGAAGAACTGAAGGAGTCCTGCATCTTTTTTTTTTTTTTAAATCTGCTTCTGTTTAAAAAGCCAACATTCCTCTGCTTCATAGGTGCTCTGCGTTTGAGGTGTAGCGAAATCTTTGCAGTTCACCAGGTGAACTGTTTTAGTTCCTTACAAATAGGGTTGGGGGTTGGGGGAGGGTGTGCAAAAACGACCAATGAAATTTTGAAACAGCAGCAGAGTGAGTGAATTTTAATTTTTGTTCATTGTTTGTGGTTTAAAAAAAAAATCCCCCCATGCAATTATTGTGAACACTTTGCTTTGTGGCCACTGTAACATATGGGGGAGTGGGACAGGGAGGAAAAATAACAATAGTCCATATGTCCCTGGCATCTATTCAGAGCAGTGTGCAGAATGTAATGCTCTTTTGTAAGAAACATTTTATGATTTTTAAAATAAATTTAGTGAACCTGTTTTTGGCGGTCATTTTTTTTAAGACTCTTTTTTTAAACATCTTTATTGGAGTATAATTGCTTTACAATGGTGTGTTAGTTTCTGCTTTATAACAAAGTGAGTCAGCTATACATATACATATATCCCCATACCCCCTCCCTCTTGCGTCTCCCTCCCTCCCACCCTCCCTATCCCACCCCTCTAGGTGGTCACAAAGCACCCAGCTGATCTCCCTGTGCTATGTGGCTGCTTCCCACTAGCTAGCTATTTTACATTTGGTAGTGTATATGTGTCCATGCCACTCTCTCACCTCGTCCCAGCTTACCCTTCCCCCTCCCCTTGTCTTCAAGCCCATTTTCTATGTCTGCATCTTTATTCCTGTCCTGCCCCTAGGTTCTTCAGAACCATTTTTTTTAGATGCCATATATATGTGTTAGCATACGGTATTTGTTTTTCTCTTTCTGACTTACTTCACTCTGTATGACAGACTCTAGGTCCATCCACCTCACTACAAATAACTTAATTTCGTTTCTTTTTATGGCTGAGTAGTATTCCATTGTATATATTGCCACATCTTCTTTATCCATTCATCTGTGAGACGGTCATTTTTAAAATGGCTGAATTCCCCCAAACTGCCCCCAAACTAAACACTAAGTTTAATTTTCAGTCCTCTGTTGGATATAAATAAATGCACCTCTTCTTGGACTTAGGCAAAATATCTTGACACATTCAAGGCAAAATACCTTGACACACTCAAGATATTCGAGAAGTCACATTGGTGATTTCTTAAGTGATTTGAAAGTCCATTTCTTGGGAGGAAATTCCACCATACATTCATGCTTATAATAAGCTGGTGATTTTTGTTTGTTTTTGCAAATGCTTGCCCCTACTTCGCAACGATTTTCTGTTTGTAATTGTGAAGAACCAAGGTGGGGAGCAATACAACAGATGGACTAGTTGGTATAAGAATATACCAGAAGCCTAATGGTGGCAAGTTTTATTAATCAGAATAATACTTGGTTATGGAAGTGACTGATGGTAAATAAATTATGATTATTTTTATTAGATAATTTCTCACCTATAGACTTAAACTGTCAGCTAGGTAGTGTCTATTAGCTAAACTTTGTAAAAAAAATATATATATATATATTCTTGTTTTTCCATTGTATGCAAATTGAAAGAAAAAGATGTACCATTTCTCTGTTGTATGTTGGATTATGTAGGAAATATTTGTGAACAGTTCAAAAAAAGATGAAAAACTTTCCTGTGGATGTTTTGTGTTGTATCTTGGCATTTGTATTGATAGTTAAAAGTTCACTTCCAAATAAAACTCCCATAATGCTAGGAAAAAAAGTTTGTTTTCCTTGAGTTTGATGTAACTTGTATTTCACACAGTTACACAAGTTGGTGAATAGTAATATGACTGACTCAGCATGAACTCCTTTAGTCTTATGAACCTATCATGAATTTCAAATGACAAAATCTAGATAAGCTGCATAAAAATGATCTGATAACTGCTTGGGTCTGGATATAATTCTATATCTTTTGTCCCAGGAAGATGTCCACAAGTAAGCCCTTATTAAAACTATGACATGTAGAAAGTAAATCCCTCATTTAAAGTCTTTTCAAACACCAAAGTATACAGTGTTGGTGTCTATTTATCAACGAAGAGCTTTCAGTTGCAGAAAACCTGAGTCAATGTGATTTAAACAATAATGTGGATTTATAGGCTCTTGTAACTGAAAACCAAAGGACGATCCCACATCAGACATGTTTTGCTTAAGAGCTTGGTTCTGTTTCTTCATTCTGGCTTTATCCCCAGCCAGATGTCACCCCACAGTCACAGAGATGCATGGTCACGAAGGAGCAACAGGCTTCCTTGTTCATTTCCAGGGTAGAAAGTGGCGCTTCTTACATATCAAATGATATTTCCTGTTCTTCAGGCAGATTGAACTAAGGTACATTGACCATAGTTGCAAGGGGTTTGCGACTAGGCTGACTGACCGTCAACTGGAACTGTGGAAATGGATAAGTCCACTTTCACATCACGGTTACTGCGTGATTACTACATGGTTACTACGGATATTTCCTTAAAGGAAAATCAGAGATCTACTAGGTAGGAGGAACAGAGGGAAAAGATGCTGGTGAGGCCTGTTCAGGACTTTCCATTTTAAATCTTTGACCTGTTGGAAGTGATATCCCATTTTACCTCTAAGTGGCAGTATTGGGCTAAAGACATGGGATCTAGACAGCTTGCAGTCATTCAATTCTTAGGGCGACTGTTACAAGCAGTATGGTTTTATGAACGTCACTTAACCTCTCCTTGCCTCCGCACCTTCATTTGTAAGATGAAATTAGTAGAATCTTCTCTGTAGAGCTGCTATGAGTTTTCAGCGAAATGATGCATATACGGCACTTAGCATAGTGCTTGTTAATTTCTAAGTATTGGGAACAATATATTTTCAGGTGAAGTAGCCATCTGATGGACTCTCTAAGGCGTTGTTTTATCTCTCGGGGCATGTGCACGCTGTCCAGAATGTTTTGGAGGTTTTTCTTCCCATTCTTAGGGCATTTTTATCAGTTTACTAATTTATTTTAAGTAAACTCAGTTCTTTGACCCAGAGACCAACAGTCTGGTACTAAAGAAGTGATGTGTTGTGGCATATTGTGCTATAAATTCTCCAAAAAGAAGCCCCACCAAGTGTTCGTGATAGGGAATTTCCTTTGCAGTGTAAATTTCATTCTTAAATGGTTTGAATACAGGGTACCAGCAGCATCTTACTGGGTCTCCATAGTTTCTTGTTAGGAAAATCACCACAGAAGGCCTGCTAAACCCATACAGGGCAATAAAGCTTTGATTATTCCTTGCTTACTTCCATCAGCTCAAGTAATTGGATAGCTGAATATATGCATATCACAATAGCAAAGTAATTTTCTTTTGGCTTGCAACTTTTTAATTTCATTTTAATTGAAGCTAGTGGTGAGGTGGGACAGTGGAGAGCAAGAAGAAGGGAGGTGAAGTAACCCTGGTTACTTGTTTTAAAACCCATCCAGTGAGGGCTCAAGATGGAGCTCGGACTACATTCCTTTGGGAATATCTATATAAACCTCGTAATGTATAAAGTAGATGAATTAGGGTGATTCCTTCAAATAGCTCTTTGCTTTTCAAAATGATTTATCTTATGTATTTAGAGAAATGACAAACTTGATGAATTTGGAATATGACTTGTGCTTAAGTATATGGAAGCAATTAGATCAAGGGAAAGAACATCAGCTTTGGAGACAGAAAGACCACTCCTTAAACCCTGACATCACTGTTTGTCAGGTGTGTGACTGGAAAATAACTTACGTGACTTTGGAAAATAACATCTCTGAGCCCTCAGTTTCCAAATCTGTGAAAGAGGGACAATAATACCTTCTTTGTAAGAGTTTATGGAATGCTTATAAAAGAATTGTCTAGCACAATGAATGACAGATGTAAAGAGCACATAAATTATTCTTATTTGTAAAGATTCATTGAACATGTAAGTTATAAGGAAAGATCTATTATATAAAGTAAAGCCCGACTACACTCAGAATTCTATGACTTCTTATTGAATGTCCTACATCTGATCCTAAAGCATTCTTTTGTCACAGGATCTCATCACTTCAGGTTTAAAACTGAGAGACTTACACACTTCCTAGTGTCACTGAGGAGAACAAATAAACTGGAATGCCACTGTCAGCCCCACTGAATCAGTGCTTGGCTGCACATTATAATTGCTTGGGAACTTTGAAAAACCTCAGTGCCCCAACCGTAACCCAGAACAATTAAATCAGAAGTTCCGGGAGTTGGATCCAGCCATGCGTTTTTTTAAAGCTCTGCAGAACATTCAAAGTGCAGCCAAGCTAGAGAATCATTGCTCTAAGCTGTTGCTTCTCAAACTATAATGTGCGTGTGAATCATCTGAGGTCTAGTTAACTTGCAAGTTCTGATCCTATAGCTCTGGGGTGGGGCCTGAGCCTCTGCATTTCCAGTACTCTTTTAGGCAATGCCATTGCTGTTTGTTCCTGGACCACACTTTGAGCAGCCAGACACTCAGTTGCTTATTTTCTTTTCTCTTTCCGCCACCACCCAGTTCTGGGAAAAAAAAAACCTTTTATAAAAATACTTTCTCTTTCCTAGGAATAGCTTTATTTCCTCTTCAGTTTTATTGAGAAATAATCAACATATATCACTGTATAAGTTTAAGGTATGCAGCATAATGACTTGACATACCTGTATTTTGAAATAATTACCACAATATGTTTAGTTAACATCTGTTACCTCATATAAGTACAAACAATTATTTTTCCTTCTGATGAGAACTTTTAGGAACCACACTCATGACAACCTTCAAACGTACAATACAGCAGTGTAAACTGCAGTCATCGTGTTGTACATTACATCCTTAGGGCATATTTGTCTTTTAACTGGAAGTTTGTATATTTGGACAGCCTTCAACTAATTCCACCACCCCTTACGCCCTGCACCTGGTAATCACAAATTTGTTCTCTTTTTCTATGAATTTTTTTTTTTTTAAGATTCTATGTGTGAGTGATACCAGGTAGTATTTGTCTTTCTCTGGCTGACTTATTTCACTCAGTATAATGCCCTCAAACTCCATCCATGGTGTCACAAATGGCAGGATTTCCTTCTTTTTTTTATGGCTGAATAGCATTCCTGTGTGTGTGTGTGTGTGTGTGTGTGTGTGTGTGTGTGTGTGTGTGTGTGTATACTATATTTTCTTTAACCTTTCATCTGCTGATGCACACTTAGGTTGTTTCCATGTCTTGGCTATTGTAAATAATGCTGCAGTGAACATTTGTGTGCCTATATCTTTTCAAATTAGTGTTTTTGGTTTCTTTGGGTAAATAGCCAGAAGTGGAAGCGCTGGACGATACGGTAGTTCCATTTTTAAGTTTTTGAGGAATCTCCATACTCTTTTCCATAGTGTCTGTGCCAATGTACATTCCCACCGACGGTGTACGTGGGTTCCTTTTTCTCCACATCCACACCAGCACCTATCTCTTGTCTTTTTGATGATGGCCATTCTAACAGGGGTGAGGCGATATCTCATTGTGGATCTGATTTGCATTTCTCCTAGGAATTGCTTTTACTTCTGAGGCCACTGTCATTTTTATCCATGTTAGGAGAATGTTATTTTCTCCAGGAGTGTTTCAAACTGCTCTACCCTTCTTAAACTTTCAGTAACTTTGACTTATGAAAAATATATACCTCTGTCTTCAGTACAAGATGACTCACAATTTTATCAGGAAAAAAATTGTTAAAGTATTGACATAACATGAACACCTTCAGGAATTTGACTGCTCTGAGAAGTTTTTAAAGAAGATAATTTATGCACAACTAAAAATCAAGAAGAATTTAGCTAATTCAGGCAGTGTTTGTTTACACTGGAAGCTATTAAGAATTGTTGATACTCCTGAGATTTAGATTTGAATCCCCAAAGCACCTTTAAACTGAACTGTCTTGTCCAGGATCATTTGGCTAAATTCCACTGGTCAGACTGCTACCAGCTGCCGCATAGCTGACCTTGACTTTTGACAAAGAAAGCAGCAACTCCTGAGTAGATCTGGGACTTGTCCAGGCTATGGCACAGGAATATCCACGTTAGTGGTGTGCCTTTAAAGGAGAGAGCCAGGATACTTAATATCCATTTTTTACTTTCTTGGTTTTTTTTTTTTTTTTTTTTTACTTCTTTAGCCTGGCATAGTCGACCAAGCCAATGGCGTTTGAGTCAGCTATATCTAGGTTTGAAATCTCAGCCCTTCCTATTTGCTGTCTTTGAGTTTGGGACAAAGTACTTTGCTTGTTTGCATAAATAATTGTTTATTATAATCTCACGTAACAGGAAGTCATGAAGTAATGGTTTTAGGAATGGCTCATCAGCTTGACCATATTATCAAGTTTCTCCTGATGCTATCCCTTTGACAACGTGTTTCATCATGATGACTGTGGAAACTCCAAGTATCATATCTGCACAGGTATCATACCTACACAGGACAATGCCCTTAATAGAAAGACAGCATATATCATATACCTCTATTTAATCAGGGAAAAATGTCCTATCTAGAAGATTCCGTAGCTGACTGCCCTGTCATCTAACTGAGCAGGAATAGATCGCAGGTCCACCCCTGAACCAATCACTGACAAATAAGAATGGGATTATCATTATGGATTTAGAGTTCTCATAATTCATCCCTGGGCAGAATTCACATCGTCACATTGTGGAGAGCATATGGTCAAATCAGGGAAAAGTGGGATATGCTAGTGTATCGACAATGTAGGTCCTTTAAAACACCATTAACAGTTGTCCTTCATTGTTGAGACTATCTCTGAATTAGGCAATTACTTTGGCCCACAGGGAATCATCAGCAGGTTTGCTTTCCCCAAACTGATTTACTTCTTTACTTGAGAATGGCTTCAGTTTGCATCTTGGAAATTTTGTTTCTAGTAAAAGAGTTCTTATCGTATTGCCATAAGCTTTTTGAAAGTTTTCACCTAGAAATTGAAAACAGTATGATCTTTGTTGCTCTCTTCAAAATCTAAGACCAAGAAGAAAAAATTACATTTTTTTTTATAAACAAGGACTAGGTTAACATCAAATTTAAATTTGAAATCAGAGAGGAAAGAGGACAAATTTTGCTCCTGTTGTATTAATATATCATGGACATTTGTTGCTTCCACTAATACTGTATTACGAGTTCTTCACTGGAGGTGAAGAAATTATTAATCTTTGTATTCCAAGAAGGTGACTCATTTCTTGTCTCATAGGAAATGTATGATAAATGTTGTGTTGAAAATAATCTCAAAACACACGATTTCATGCAACGTTAACTTGGCAAAGTTATAAAACAAAGTCCTTGTCTTGACGTTAATGAATATATACCTCTTAATTTTTCTATGGCCGTGCTTGAGGCAGCTTGTCAATGATCCTTCAGCTTATGGTGAATGTATCAAGTGGTGTTGACAGTGTCAACTCGTGAATTGGCATTACTTGGCACACACAGAGTCGATGTGGCGCTTAGACTGTTTTTTGCAGCACGAAGCCCTCCGTTTGTCCCGAGCTCGTTACTGCACATTGGTCTCGGAGTCCATAGCTGAGGGATATCAATAGTTCTGAGAACCAGCTCACATCACATCCTAAGCTTCACTGATGGCTATGTCTGAATCAGAGCAAGGCTTGAGGGTGCAGGACTTCTTATAACTTGTTTGGCTGGCTTTCAGGAGTTGACTGATTAATGTGGACAGTCAGCTCATTTCTCAGTGTGAAAAAGATGGAACCACTGTGTAATACTAGAAATTTCTTGAAAATGAAATACTTACAGAAATACGAGGAGAGCCTGAGGGAAGTGAGAATCAAGAATAGCTTCCAATAAGCTTTAACTTTAGAATGTAATTTTCTGGAAAGCAGAGACCTGTGACTTCTCTGTCCTCAGTCCCCATTGGTGACTTGCTGCAACACTTTATACTGTGTAATGCTCAGGAAAGTTCACATGTGCCAGATACCCTTCTTTTCTCCCGAGCCATGAACACTGAGGGCCAGAGGGGCATTTGCACATAGAAGCACCCCTAGGTGGTCATTCTGCCCTCACTCTCTCTTGGTAAGTGGCCATTCTAGGAGGGCTGGTCATTCTGGTCACTTTGTTTGTGCTTCATCCGTCATTCTCAGTTTGGGTAGCTCTTGCAGTCTTCCCAGAGCACAAACTTCCTCCCTAGGGTTCCTCGTGAGTAGCCGTTGTCTTGGGCTTAACACCGAGTCAGAGTATGGTAGTGATGATCTAAGATTCTGGAGTCATATTTTCCGGGTTCAAATCCCAACTCTGCCACTTGCAAGTTCTATGACCTCAGATGCTGCACCTCTTTTCGCCTCACTGCCTCACTTTCCTCCCCTACAGCATAGGGCTGTAAGGAAGATTGAATGAAAACATTGTCTGCCACAGAGAAAACACTGTGTAAGTTAGTAAGATTATCATCATTTGTGTTCATCTCAATTCAGATGTGTAACAACTTTAGCAATCCTACATGGAGCCTGTACACCAGTGGCATCAACTTACAAATTTCCCGGCTATGCAAGATAGGTGACTAAGTAAACTATATAGTAATGGTTGTGATCACCATTTTGCATCAATATTTTGTTTTAAATTTTCTTAAATATCTCTCGTATAATTTCTTTATTTTCAGGTTAAAATATAAAATTTTCAAGGGCTGGGACTTTCTTTATGAATTTCTTCATATACCCAATGCAGAAGTCCTACATATGTGTCAAATATAAAATGTACTGTTTTCAAAATTAAAAAAAAGAAATCGGGCTTCCCTGGTGGCACAGTGGTTGAGAGTCCACCTGCCGATGCAGTGGACGCGGGTTCGTGCCCCGGTCCAGGAGGATCCCACATGCCACGGAGCAGCTAGGCCCGTGAGCCATGGCCGCTGGGCCTGTGCGTCCGGAGCCTGTGCTCCGCAGCGGGAGAGGCCACAGCAGTGAGAGGCCTGCGTACCGCAAAAAAATAATAATAAAATAAAAATTAAAAAATCAGTTGAGAGCAAGCCCTTCACAATGGCAAAACAACCAACCAATTCAGTCACAAGGCTCCTAGTTTTAGGAGTGTTAAATTCTAGGGTCAATTCCATTGTTTTCAGTGTAATAATCTGACTACCTTATCACATAATCTTCCCACCTAACATCCATATGACTTTAGGATGCCTGGACCTCATCATTGCCTTTCATCTTAAGGAGATACTGGGATTTCTAATGGTTTAGCTGATGACAGAGGTTGTAGTATTGAGGAATAATCCCTATTTAGAGATTAGAAGGCTCATGAACAGGTCATATGCAGTTAGAATATATTTTGACCAATGAAATACCCAGTTGGCATTGCTCAAGTAACACAAGAGTTTCTGATCATTGGAAACCATGCAATATGGGCAAAGTGTTGGTGAAACATAGCAGTGTGTCCTGGTCCAAAAGATAACATTTTGGTTGTTTCTCTGGTCATCGAAAAGCTGCATCTATATCACATGTACACAGCTTCTTGTAGGTGATCCAAAATGAATTATTTCCGCAAGGTAGTGGGTTTGACCCAGTTAGACAGTGCAGAAGAGTTATTAAAAGTACTGGCTCTGGAACGGAGCTCCCTGTGATCAGATCAAAGCACAGATGCACTAACTGGTGTGTGACCTCAGGCTGATTCCTTCACCTCTCTAAAGATCTGTTTTCTTTTCTAGAAAATTGGCATAAAAATAGTACTACTTTATTACTGTAAGCATAAAATTTGAGAATGTGTAATAAAGTGCTTAGCCCACAGACTGTATAGTAAGAATTCACTACATTTCAGCCATTATTTTTTACTACTATTTGAAGACAATTTCTAACTTGACGCTGCATTGGTAAATAACATAATGGTGAGAAGAAAGCTCTTCCTGATTAGTACCGAGACCTGAATATTCAGGGAATTCTAATTTGTGTTTCAGTAAATGATCTGATTACTGGTGAGACCAGAAGGTCCTGTAAATGGCTACCCACCCTGTTCCTGTCAGAACCTGAGTCAGGTTGAGACTAGCTGCCTGACACATTCCTATATGGTTTCCACCTAATGAAGCCACCTTTCACACATTGCTTTCTTTAATTGGCCAAGGACCTATTGAGAAAACTGTCATAACATGACAGAGGGTTCTTGGAAGGCAGAAGTGACTTGCCTCAGGTGAAGTTTCTGCAGTGCTACTCTGACAGTCTTAATAATAGCCACCTTTAATGAGCATCTACTATGTACTGGCATTGAGTTAAGCACTGTACATGCATTATCCTGCTTAATATTAATAACAACCTTTTGGAATGGAACTTTCATTATCTCATTTAAGTACAAGGAAACTGAAGTGAAGAGAGGTGTGCAACATGTCCAAATCCCCACAACTTGGAAAAACCAGGGTGTGCTCTGATACTATACAATGATGGATGCAAGGACTTTGTGTATGAAAATTGTTGTTTCTCTGAGGCCTGTAGGGTACATATATTTTTGGAAGGGCAAAGATTAACTTCTGTTGAACTTTTTGTTTTTCTTTTTAATTTTACCTTTTATTCTATTTTATTTTTTTAACATCTTTATTGGAGTGTAATTGCTGTACAATGGTGTGTTAGTTTCTGCTTTATAACAAAGTGATTCAGCTATACATATACATATACGTATATCCCCATAACTCTTCCCTCTTGCGTCTCCCTCCCACCCTCCCTATCCCACCCCTCTAGGTGGTCACAAAGCACCCAGCTGACCTCCCTGTGCTATGTGGCTGCTTCCCACTAGCTATCGATTTTGCATTTGGTAATGTATATATGTCCATGCTACTCTCTCACTTTGTCCCAGTTTACCCTTCCCCCTCCCTCTGTCCTCAAGTCCATTCTCTAGTAGGTCTGCGTCTTTATTCCCGTCCTGCCCCTAGGTTCTTCACGATCATTTTTTGTTTTTTTTTAGATTCCATATATATGTGTTAGCATACGGTATTTGTTTTTCCCTTCCTGACTTACTTCACTCTGTATGACAAACTCTAGGTCCATCCACTCACTACAAATAACTCAGTTTCATTTCTTTTTATGGCTGAGTAATATTCCATTGTATATATGTGCCACATCTTCTTTATTCATTCATCTGTCGATGGACACTTAGGTTTTGTTTTTCTTTATACATGTTTTTTTTTTAATTAATTTATTTTTTATTTATTTATTTTTGGCTGTGTTGGGTCTCCGTTTCTGTGCGAGGGCTTTCTGTAGTTGTGGTGAGCGGGGGCCACTCTTCATTGCGGTGCACTGGCCTCTCTTATTGCGGAGCTTCTCTTATTGCGGAGCACAGGCTCCAGACACGCAGACTGAGTAGTTGTGGCTCATGGGCCCAGTTGCTCCACGGCATGTGGGATCTTCCCAGACCAGGGCCCGAACCCGTGTCCCCTGTATTGGCAGGCAGATTCACAACCACTGCGCCACCAGGGAAGCTCCCTATATATGATTTTTTAAAACTAAGTAATAGCTTTATTTTCTAATATAAAGGTAATTAGAGACATCAAAGCAAAAACGACTAGATAAAAGAAGAAAGGTTTATTTTGGTCACTTACAGACTCAACTCACATTTCAACTGCTTTCTATAGCCTTCCTAAATCTCCAGGGTTGAAATTAATCACCTCATCCTCTGGGCTCCTAAAAGACTTTTCAAAAAGAAATTGACATCCTGAGCAGGGTTGATATTAAAAATATTTAGCAACTGGTAGAGATGCTGGCCAAATACAGAAGCAAGGGCTTGGAGATTATTTGTGCTAACCATTAACCCTTTAGCTCCTGGATCCTGGGGAATTCCAGGGTGACTCAGGCTTCTTTGATGACTGGGAAGCACTCAGAGAACAAGAGCGATTTGCCAGGTGGTATGAAAGAATACGTTATTTCAACAACCAAAAAATATGTATGGGTACAGGGCCTATTTCTTTTTGTTGTTGTTGAGATATAATTGCTATGTAACATTATATTAGTTTCAGGTATGCAACACAGTGATTAGATATTTGTATGTATTGTGGAATGATCACCACAGTAAGTCTAGCTAATATCCATCACCACACATAGTTACAAAATTTTTTATCTTGTGATGAAAAATTTTAAGATCTATTCTCTTAGCAATGGTCAAACATACAATACATTATTACTAAATATAGTGCCTATGCTGTACATTATATTCCCACGACAGATTCATTTTATAGCTGGAGTTTGCACTTTTTAACCCCCCTCTCTCATATTACCCACTCCGCAACCTCCTGCCTCTGGTAACCACCAATCTGTTCCCTGTAGCCACGAGCTCTGTTTGTTTGACTTTTGTTTCATTTTTCATGGTTTTTTTTTTTTTTTTAGATAACACATATAAGTGAAATCATATAGTATTTGCCTTTCCCTGTTTGACTTATTTCACTTAGCATAATGCCCTCAAGGTCCATCCGTGTTTTCCCAAAAGGCAAGATTTCCCTCTTTTTTTGTGGATGAATATTACTCTATTCAATTTTCCATAATTACACACACACACACACACACACACACACACACACACACATATATATAGAGAGAGAGAGAGAGAGAGAGAGAGAGAGAGAGAGAGAGAGAACATCTTCTTTATCCATTCATCCAAAAATGGACATTTAGGTTGTTTCCATATCTTGGCTATTATAAATAATGCTCCAAAGAACATGGGGATGCATATATCTTTTTAAAAAATTTGCATTATTTATTTATTCATTTATTTATATTTTAACATCTTTATTGGAGTATAATTGCTTTACAATGGTGTATTAATTTCTGCTTTATAACAAAGTGAGTCAGCTATACATATACGTATATCCCCATATCACCTCCCTTTTGTGTCTCCCTCTAACCCTCACTATCCCACCCCTCTAGGTGGTCACAAAGCACCGAGCTGATCACCCTGTGCTATGTGGCCGCTTCCCACTAGCTACCTATTTTACATTTGGTAGTGTCTATATGTCCATGTTACTCTCTCACTTCGTCCCAGCTTACCCTTCCCCCTCAGCCTGTCCTCAAGTCCATTCTCTACGTCTGCATTTTTATTCCTGTCCTGCCCCTAGGATCTTCAGAACCACTTTTTCTTTTCCTTTTAGATTCCATATCCATGTGTTAGCACACGGTATTTGTTTTTCTCTTTCTGACTTATTTCACTATGTATGACAGTTTCTAGGTCTCTCCACCTCACTACAAATAGTTCAGTTTCATTTCTTTCTATGGTTGAGTAATATTCCATTGTATATATATGCCAAATCTTCCTTATCCATTCTTCTGTTAGACACTTAGGTTGCTCCCATGTCCTGGCTATTGTAAATAGGGCTGAAATGAACATTGTGGTACGTGACTCATTTTGAATTATGGTTTTCTCAGGCTATATGCCCAGTAGTGGGATTGCTGGGTCGTATGGTAGTTCTATTTTTAGTTTTTTAAAGAACCTCCATACTGTTCTCCAGAGTGGCTGTATCAATTTACATTCCCACCAACAACGCAAGAGGGTACCCTTTTCTCCACACCATCTCCAGCATTTATTGTTTGTAGATTTTTTGATGATGGCCATTCTGACTGGTGTGAGATGATATCTCACTGTAGTTTTGATTTGCATTTCTCTAATGATTAGTGATGTTGAGCATCCTTTCCTGTGTGTGTTGGCAATCTATATGTCTTCTTTGGAGAAATGTCTATTTAGGTCTTCTGTCCATTTTTGGATGGGTTGTTTGTTTTTTTGATATTGAGCTACATGAGATGCTTGTATGTTTTGGAGATTAATCCTTTGTCACTTGCTCCATTTGCAAATATTTTCTCCCATTCTGAGGGTTGTCTTTTCATCCCGTTTATGGTTTCCTTTGCTGTGCAAAAGCTTTTAAGTTTCATTAGGTCCCATTTGTTTATTTTTGTTTTTATTTCCATTTCTCTAGGAGGTGGGTCAAAAAGGATCTTGCTGTGATTTCTGTCATGGAGTGTTCTGCCTGTGTTTTCCTCTAAGAGTTTGACAGTGTCTGGCCTTCCATTTAGGTCTTTAATCCATTTTGAGTTTATTTTTGTGCATGGTGTTAGGGAGTGTTCTAATTTCATTCTTTTACATGTAGCTGTCCAGTTTTCCCAGCACCACTTATTGAAGAGTCTGTCTCTTCTCATTGTATATTCTTGCCTCCTTTATCAAAGATAAGGAGACCATATGTGCGTGGGTTTATCTCTGGGCTTTCTATCCTGTTCCATTGATCTATATTTCTGTTTTTGTGCCAGTACCATAGTGTCTTGATTACTGTAGATTTGTAGTTTAGTATGAAGTCTGGGAGCCTGAATCCTCCACTCGGTTTTTCTTTCTCAAGATTGCTTTGGGGGGATTAGAGAAGATGGCAGAAGAGTAAGACACGGAGATCACCTTCCTCCCCACAGATACATCAGAAATACATCTACACGTGGAAATTCTCCTATAGAACACCCACTGAACGCTGGCAGAAGACCTCAGACCTCCCAAAAGGCAAGAAACTCCCCACGTACCTGGGCAGGGCAAAAGAAAAAAGAAAAAACAGAGACAAAAGAATAAGGACGGGACCTGCACCAGTGTGAGGGAGCTGTGAAGGAGGAAAGGTCTCCACACACCAGAAGGCCCTTCGCGGGCGGAGACTGCGGGAGGCCGGGGGGTGGGGGGAAGCTTCGGGGCCGCGGAGGACAGCGCAGCCACAGGGGTGCGGAGGGCAAAGCGGAGCGATTCCCGCACAGAGGATCGGGGCCGAACGGCACTCAGCAGCCCGAGAGGCTTGTCTGCTCACCCGCCGGGGAGGGCGGGGCTGGGAGCTGAGGCTCTGGCTTCGGAGGTCGGATCCCAGGGAAAGGCCTGGGGTTGGCGGCGTGAACACAGCCTGAAGGGGGCTAGTGCGCCACAGCTAGCCGGGAGGGAGTCCGGGATAAGGTCTACAGCTGCCGAAGAGGCAAGAGACTTTTTCTTCCCTCTTTGTTTCCTGGTGCGCGAGGAGAGGGGATTCAGAGCGCTGCTTAAAGGAGCCCCAGAGACGGGCGCGAGCCGCGGCTATCAGCGCGGACCCCAGAGACGGGCATGAGACGCTAAGGCTGCTTCTACTGCCGCCACCAAGAAGCCGGTGTGCGAGCACAGGTCACTCTCCACACCTCCCCTCCCGGGAGCCTGTGCAGCCCGCCACTGCCAGGGTCCCGTGATACAGGGACAGCTTCCCCGGGAGAACGCACAGTGCGCCTCAGGCTGGTGCAATGTCCCGCCGGCCTCTGCCGATGCAAGCTCGCACCACACTCCGTACCCCTCCCTCCCCCCAGCCTGAGTGAGCCAGAGCCCCCGAATCAGCTGCTCCTTTAACCCCGTCCTGTCTGCGTGAAGAACAGACGCCCTCAGGCCACCTACACACAGAGGCGGGGCCAAATCCAAAGCTGAACCCCGGGAGCTGTGCAAACAAAGAAGAGAAAGGGAAATTTCTCCCAGCATCTTCAGGACCAGTGGATTAAATCTCCACAATCAACTTGATGTACCCTGCATCTGTGGAATACATGAATAGACAATGAATCATCCCAAATTGAGGAGGTGGACTTTGGGAGCAATGATATATTATTTTTTCCCCTTTTCCTCTTTGAGTGAGTGTGCATGTGTATGCTTCTGTGTGAAATTTTGTCTGTATATCTTTGCTTTCACCATTGGTCCTAAGGTTCTGTCCATCCAGTTTTCTTTTCTTTTTTTTTTACTTAAAAAATTTTTTTTTCTTAATAATTATTTTTTACTTAATAACTTTATCTTTTAAAAATTTTATCCTCTTTCTTTCTTTCATTCTTTCTATTTTTTCTCCCTTTTATTCTGAGCCATGTGGATGAAAGGCTCTTGGTGCTCCAGCCAGGAGTCAGTGCTGTGCCACTGAGGTGGGAGAGCCAACTTCAGGACACTGGTCCACAAGAGACCCCACAGCTCCACGTAATATCAAATGGCAAAAGTCTCCCAGAGATCTCCATCTCAACACCAAGACCCAGCCTCACTCACTGACCAGCAAGATACAGTGCTGGACACCCTATGCCTAACAACTAGCAAGACAGGAACACAGCCCCATCCATTAGCACAGAGGCTGCCTAAAATAATAATAAGGCCACAGACACCCCAAAACACACCACCAGACATGAACCTGCCCACCAGAAAGACGAGATCCAGCCTCATCCACCAGAACACAGGCACTAGTCCCCTCCACCAGGAAGCCTACACAACCCACTGAACCAACCTTAGCCACTGGGGGCAGACGCCAAAAACAAAGGGAACTATGAATTTGCAGCCTGCGAAAAGGAGACCCCAAACACAGTAAAATGAAAAGACAGAAAAACACACAGCAGATGAAGGAGCAAGGTAAAAACCCACCAGACCTAACAAATGAAGGCAAAATAGGCAGTCTACCTGAAAAAGAATTCAGAATAATGATAGTAAAGATGATCCAAAATCTTGGAAATAGAATAAAGAAAATGCAAGAAACATTTAACAAGGACCTAGAAGAACTAAAGAGGAAACAATCACTGATGAACAACACAATAAATGAAATTAAAAATTCTGTAGAAGGGATCAATAGCAGAATAACTGAGGCAGAAGAACTGAAAAGTGACCTGGAAGATAAAATAGTGGAAATAACTACTGCAAGCAGAATAAAGAAAAAAGAATGAAAAGAACTGAGGACAGTCTCAGAGACCTCTGGGACAACATTAAATGCAGCAACATTTGAATTATAGGGGTTCCAGAAGAAGAAGAGAAAAATAAAGGGACTGAGAAAATATTTGAAGAGATTAGAGTTGAAAACTTCCCTAATATGGGAAAGGAAATAGTTAATCAAGTCCAGGAAGCACAGAGAGTCCCATACAGGATAAATCCAAAGAGAAACATGCCAGGACACATATTAATCAAACTATCAAAAATTAAATACAAAGAAAACATATTAAAAGCAGCAAGGGAAAAAAAACAAATACCACACAAGGGAATCCCCATTGGGTTAACAGCTGATCTTTCAGCAGAAACTCTGCAAGCCAGAAGGGACTGACAGGACATATTTAAAGTGATGAAGGAGAAAAACCTACAACCAAGATTACTCTACCCAGGAAGGATCTCATTCAGATTTGATGGAGAAATTATAACCTTTACAGACAAGCAAAAGCTGAGAGAGTTCAGCACCACCAAACCAGCTTTACAACAAATGCTAAAGGAACTTCTCTAGGCAAGAAGCACAAGAGAAGGAAAAGACCTACAATAATGAACCCAAAACAATTAAGAAAATGGGAACAGGAACATACATATTGATAATTACCTTAAATGTAAATTGATTAAATGCTCCCACCAAAAGACACAGACTGACTAATGGATACAAAAAAAAAAAAAGATCCGTATATATGCTGTCTACAAGAGACCCACTTCAGACCTAGGGACACATACAGACTGAAAGTGAGGGGATGGAAAAAGATATTCCATGCAAATGGAAATCAGAAGAAAGCTGCAGTAGCAATTCTCATATCAGACAAAATAGACTTTAAAATAAAGCCCATTACAAGAGACAAAGAAGGACACTACATAATGATCAAGGTTTCGATCCAAGAAGAAGATATAACAATTGTGAATATTTATGCACCCAACATAGGAGTACCTCAAAACATAAGGCAAATGCTAACGGCCATAGAAGGGGAAATTGACAGTAACACTATCATAGTAGGGGACGTTAACACCCAACTTTCACCAATGGAAAGATCATCCAAAATGAAAATAAATAAGGAAACACAATCTTTACATGATACACTAAACAAGATGGACTTAATTGATATTTATAGGACATTCCTTCCCAAAACAACAGAATACACATTTTTCTCAAGTGCTCATTGAACGTTCTCCAAGATAGATTATATCTTGGGTCACAAATTATATCTTGGGTCACAAATTATATCTTGGTAAATTTAAGAAAATTGAAATTTTATCAAGTATCTTTTCTGACCACAACACTATGAGACTAGATATCAATTACAGGAAAAGATGTGTAAAAAATACAAACACATGGAGGCTAAACAATACATTACTTAAAAACGAAGTGATCACTGAGGAAATCAAAGAGGAAATCAAAAAATACCTAGAAACAAATGACAATGGAGACATGATGACCCAAACCTATGGGATGCAGCAAAAGAAGTTTTAAGAGGGAAGTTTATAGCAATACAATCCTACCTTAAGAAACAGGAAACATCTCAAATAAACAACCTAAACTTGCACCTAAAGCAATTAGAGAAAGAACAAAAAAACCCCAAAGTTAGCAGAAGGAAAGAAATCATGAAGATCAGAGAAGAAATAAATGAAAAAGAAATGAAGGAAATGATAGCAAAGATCAATAAAAATAAAAGCTGGTTCTTTTTTTTTTTTTTGTGTGTGTGTGTGTGTGTGTGTGTGGTATGTGGGCCTCTCACTGTTGTGGCCTCTCCCATTGCAGAGCACAAGCTCCGGATGCGCAGGCTCACCGGCCAGGGCTCATGGGCCCAGCCGCTCCACGGCATGTGGGATCTTCCTGGACCGGGGCACAAACCCGTGTCCCCTGCATCAGCAGGTGGACTCTCAACCACTGCGCCACCAGGGAAGCCCTAAAAGCTGGTTCTTTGAGAAGACAGACAAAATTGATAAACAACTAGCCAGACTAATCAAGAATAAAAGGGAGAAGACAAATCAATAGAATTAGAAATGAAAAAGGAGAAGTAACAACTGACACTGCAGAAATACAAAGGATCATGAGAGATTACTACAAGCAACATTATGCCAAAAATTGGACAACCTGGAAGAAATGGACAAGTTCTTAGAAATGCACAACATGCCGAGACTGAACCAGGAAGAAATAGAAAATATTAACAGACCAATCACAAGCACTGAAATTGAAACTGTGATGAAAAATCTTCCAAAAAACAAAAGCCCAGGACCAGACGGCTTCACAGGTGAATTCTATCAAACATTTAGAGAAGAGCTAACATCTATCCTTCTCAAACTCTTCCAAAATATAGCAGAGGGAGAAACACTTCCAAACTCATTCTACAAGGCCACCATCACCCTGATGCCAAAATCAGACAAAGATGTCACAAAGCAAGAAAACTACAGGCCAATATCACTGATGAACATAGATGCAAAAATCCTCAACAAAATACTAGCAAACAGAATCCAACAGCACATTAAAAGAATCATATACCATGATCAAGTGGGGTTTACTCCAGGAATGCAAGGATTCTTCAATATACGCAAATCAATCAACGAGATACACCATATTAACCAACTGAAGGAGAAAAACCATATAGTCAACTCAGTAGATGCAAAGAAAGCTTTTGACAAAATTCAACACCCATTTATGATAAAAACCCTCCAGAAAGTAGGCATAGAGGGAACTTTCCTCAACATAATAAAGGCCATATATGACAAACCCACAGCCAACATCGCCCTCAATGGTGAAAAACTGAAAACTTTTCCACTAAGATCAGGAAAAAGACAAGGCTGCCCACTCTCACCACTGTTATTCAACAAAGTTTTGGAAGTTTTAGCCACAGCAGTCAGAGAAGAAAAGGAAATAAAAGGAATCCAAATCGGAAAAGAGAAAGTAAAGCTGTCACTGTTTGCAGATGACATGATACTATACATAGAGAATCCTAAATATGCTAACAGAAAACTACTAGAGCTAATCAATGAATTTGGTAAAGTAGCAGGATACAAAATTAATGCACAGAAACCACTTGCATTCCTGTATACTAATGATGAAACATCTGAAAGTGAAATCAAGAAAACACTCCCATTTACCATTGCAACAAAAAGAAAAAAATACCTAGGAATAAACCTACCTATGGAGACAAAAGACCTGTATGCAGAAAATTATAAGACACTGATGAAAGAAATTAAAGATGATACAAATAGATGGAGAGATATACCATGTTCTTGGATTGGAAGAATCAACATTGTGATAATGACTCTACTTCCCAAAGCAATCTACAGACTCAATGCGATCCCTATCAAACTACCACTGGCATTTTTCACAGAACTAGAACAAAACCTTTCACAATTTGTATGGAAACACAAAAGACCCCGAATAGCCAAATCAATCGGGAGAATGAAAAGTGGAGCTGGAGGAATCAGGGTCCCTGACTTCAGACTATCCTACAAAGCTACAGTAATCAAGACAGTATGGTACTGGCACAAAAACAGAAATATAGCTCAATGGAACAGGATAGAAAGCCCAGAGATAAACCCACGCACATATGGTCACCTTATCTTTGATAAAGGAGGCAAGAATATACAATGAGAAGAGACAGACTATTCAATAAGTGGTGCTGGGAAAACTGGACAGCTACATGTAAAAGAATGAAATTAGAACACTCCCTAACACCATGCACAAAAATAAACTCAAAATGGACTAAAGACCTAAATGGAAGGCCAGAAACTATCAAACTCTTAGAGGAAAACATAGGCAGAACACTCTATGACATAAATCACAGCAAGATCCTTTTTGACCCACCTCCTAGAGAAATGGAAATAAAAACAAAAATAAACAAATGGGACCTAATGAAACTTAAAAGCTTTTGCATAGCAACGGCAACCATAAAGAAGACCAAAAGACAACCCTCAGAATAGGAGAAAATATTTGCAAATGAATCAACTGACAAAGGATTAATCTCCAAAATTATTGAGCTGCAGCTCATGCAGCTCAATAACAAAAAAACAAACAACCCAATCCAAAAATGGGCAGAAGACCTAAATAGACATTTCTCCAAAGAAATATACAGATGGCCAACAAACACATGAAAGAATGCTCAACGTCATTAATCATTAGAGAAATGCAAATGAAAACTACAATGAGGGGCTTCTCTGGTGGCACAGTGGTTGAGAATCTGCCTGCTTATGCAGGGGACATGGGTTTGAGCCCTGGTCTGGGAAGCAATTCACGTGCCACGGAGCAACTGGGCCCGTGCACCGCAGCTGCTGAGCGTGCGCGTCTGGAACCTGTTCTCTGCAACAAGAGAGGCAGCGACAGTGAGAGGCCCATGCACCGTGATGAAGAGTGACCCCCAGTTGCCACAACTAGAGAAAGCCCTCACACAGAAATGAAGACCCAATACAGCCAGAAATAAATAAATTAACAAATGTGAGGTTTAAAAAAACAAAAAAACTACAGTGAGATATCACCTCACACTGGTTAGAATGGCCATCACCAAAAAATCTAGAAACAATAAATGCTGCAGAGGGTGTGGAGAAAAGGGAATACTCTTGCACTGTTGGTGGGAATGTAAATTGATACAGCCACTATGGAGAACAGTGTGGAGTTTCCTTAAAAAACTGCAAATAGAACTACCATATGACCCAGTAATCCCACTACTGGGCATATACCCTTAGCAAACCATAATCCAAAAAGAGTCATGTACCAAAATGACAACGGTGGCCTCGTAGATTGAGTTTGAGAGTATTCCTCTCTCTGCTATATTTTGGAAGAATTTGGGAAGGATAGGTGTTAGCTCTTCTCTAAATATTTATTAGAATTCGCCTGTGAAGCCATCTGGTCCTGGGCTTTTGTTTTTTGGAAGATTTTGAATCACACTTTCAGTATCAGTGCTTGTGATTGGTCTGTTTGTATTTTCTATTTCTTCCTGGTTCAGTCTTGGAAGGTTGTGCTTTTCTAAGAATTTGTCCATTTCTTCCAGGTTGTCCATTTTATTGGCATAGAGTTGCTTGCAGTAATCTCTCATGATCCTTTGTATTTCTGCAGTGTCAGTTGTTACTTCTCCTTTTTCATTTCTAATTCTGTTTATTTGAGTCTTCTTTTTTTTGTTGGTGAGTCTGGCTAATGGTTTATCGATTTTGTTTATCTTCTCAAAGAACCAGCTTTTAGTTTTATTGATCTTTGCTATCATTTCCTTCATGTCTTTCTCATTTATTTCTGATCTGAATTTTATGATTTCTTTCCTTCTGCTAATTTTGGGTTTTTTTTTCTTTTTTCTTTAATTGCTTTAGGTGTAAGGTTAGGTTGTTTAATTGAGATTTTTCTTGTTTCTGGAGGCAGGATTGTATTGCTATAATCTTCCCTCTTAGAACTGCTTATGCTGTATCCCATAAGTTTTGGGTCATCCTGTTTTCATTGTCATTTGTTTCTAGGTATTCTTTGATATCCTCTTTGATTCCTTTAGCTGTCTCTTGGTTATTTAGTAGTGTATTGTTTAGCTTCCATGTGTTTGTATTTTTTACACATCTTTCCTGTAATTGATATCTAGTCTCATAGTGTTGTGGTCAGAAAAGATACTTGATATGATTTCAGTTTTCTTAAATTTACCAAGGCTTGATCTGTGAACCAAGA
The DNA here is from genome assembly GCF_000442215.2 of Lipotes vexillifer. Taxonomy (NCBI): domain Eukaryota; kingdom Metazoa; phylum Chordata; class Mammalia; order Artiodactyla; family Lipotidae; genus Lipotes; species Lipotes vexillifer. The sequence continues at coordinate 74,259 of NW_006795223.1, read as the reverse complement.
TATAATCTTTCCTGGAGAATGTTCAATGAGCACTTGAGAAAAATGTGTATTCTGTTGTTTTGGGAAGGAATGTCCTATAAATATCAGTTAAGTCCATCTTGTTTAACGTGTCATTTAAAGCTTGTGTTTCCTTATTTATTTTCATTTTGGATGATCTGTCCATTGGTGGAAGTGGGGTACTCTAGTCCCCTACTATTAGTGTGTACTGTCAATTTCCCCTTTTATGGCTGTTAGCATTTGCCTTATGTTTTGAGGTACTCCTATGTTGGTTGCAAAAATATTTACAATTGTTATATCTTCTTCTTGGATTAATCCCTTGATCATTATGTAGTGTCCTTCTCTGTCTCTTGTAGTTGTCTGTATTTTAAAGTCCATTTTGTCTGTTATGAGAATTGCTACTTCAGCTTTCTTTTGATTTCTATTTGCATGGAATATCTCTTTTCCATCCCCTCACTTCCAGTCTGTATGTGTCCCTAGGTCTGAAGTGGGTCTCTCATAGACAACATATATACGGGTCTTGTTTTTGTATTCATTCAGCCAGTGTATGTCTTTTGGTTGGAGCATTTAATCCATTTACATTTAAGGTAGTTATTGATATATATGTTCCTATTACCATTTTGTTAATTGTTTTGGGTTTTTTATTGTAGGTCTTTTCCTTCTCTTGTGTTTCCTGCCTAGAGAAGTTCCTTTAGTATTTGTTGCAAAGCTGGTTTGGTGGTGCTGAATTCTCTTAGCTTTTGCTTGTCTGTAAAGGTTTTAATTTCTCCATCGAATCTGAATGAGATCCTTGCTGGGTAGAGTAATCTTGGTTGTAGGTTTTTCACTTTCATCACTTTAAATATGTTCTGCCATTACCTTCTTGCTTGCAGATTTTCTGATGAACTGTCAGCTGTTAACCTTATGAGGATTCCCTTCTATATTATTTGTTGCTTTTCCCTTGCTGCTTTTAATAATTTTTCTTTGTATTTTATTTTTGATAGTTTGATTAATATGTGTCCTGGCGTGTTTCTCCTTGAATTTATCTTCTATGGGACTTTCTGCTCTTCCTGAACTTGATTGGCTATTTCCTCTCCCATATTAGTGAAGTTTTCAACTATAGTTTCTTCAAATATTTTCTCAGTCCCTTTCTTTTTCTCTTCTTCTTCTGGGACCCATATAATTTGAATGCTGGTGCATTTAATGTTGTCCCAGAGGCCTCTGATACTGTCTTCAATTCTTTTCATTCTTTTTTCTTTATTCTTCTCTGCGGTAGTTATTTCCACTATTTTATCTTCCATGTCACTTATCCATTCTTCTGCCTCAGTTATTCTTCTATTGATTCCTTCTAGAGAATTTTAAATTTCATTTATTGTGTTGTTCATCATTTTCTGTTTGCTCTTTAGTTCTTCTAGGTCCTTGTTAAATGTTTCTCATATTTTCTCCATTCTATTTCCAAGATTTTGGATCATCTTTATTATTATTACTCTGAATTCTTTTTCACGTAGACTGTCTTTCTACATTTTATTTGTTTGTTCTGGTGGGTTTTTACCTTGCTCCTTCATCTGCTGCGCATTTCTCTGTCTTCCCATTTTGCTTAATTTACTGTATTTGGGATTTCCTTTTCACAGGCTGCAGGTTCATAGTTCCCATTGTTTTTGGTGTCTACCCCCAGTGAGTGATATTGGTTCAGTGGGTTGTGTATGCTTCCTGGTGGAGGGGACTGGTGCCTGTGTTCTGGTGAATGAGGCTAAATCTTGTCTTTCTTGTGGGTAGGACGGTGTCCGGTGGTGTGTTTTGGGGTGTCTGTGAACTCATTATGATTTTAGGCAGCCTCTCAGCTAATGGGTGGGGTTGTGTTCCTGTCTTGCTGGTTGTTTGGCATAGAGTGCCCCGCTCTGTAGCTTGCTGGTCATTGAGTGAAGCTCAGTCTTAGCACTGAGATAGAGGTCCCTGGGAGAGCTTTTGCTGTTTGATATTACATGGAGCTAGGAGGCCTCTGGTGGACCAATGTCCTGAACTTGGGTCTCACACCTGATAGGCTCAGGCCTGACACTCGGCTGGAGCACAATGACCATGTTAGCCCCACGGCCCAGAAGAAAAGGTAGAAAAGAAAAAATAAATGGAAGAAAGAAAGGTAAAATAAAATAAAATAAGGTTATTAAAGTAAAAAATAAAAAAAATTATGAAAAGTAAAAAAAAGAAAAAGTGAAAAAAAAAAAGAGAGCAAGCAAACCAAAAAACAATCCCACCAATGATAACAAGTGCTAAAAACTATACTTAAAGAAACAAACAACAAAAAAGGACAGACAGAACCCTAGGACAAATAGTAAATGGAAAGCTATATAGACAAAATCACACAAAGAAGCATGCACATACATTGTCACAAAAAGCGAAAAGAGAAAAAAAAACCCCCAAGTCTACAGTTGCTCCCAAAATCCACCACCTCAATTTTGGGATGATTCATTGTCTGTTCAGGTATTCCACAGATGCAGGGTATACCAAGTTGATTGTGGAGAGTTAATCCACTCCTGAGGGTGCTGGGAGAAATTTCCCTGTCTCTTCTTTGTTTGCACAACTCTTGGGGTTCAGCTTTGGGTTTGACCCCGCCTCGGCATGTAGGTCACCTGAGGGCATCTGTTCCCCACCCAGACAGGAGGGAGTTAAAGGAGCGGCTCATTAGGGGGCTCTGGCTTACTCAGGCAGAGGGGTGGGAGGGGTACGCATGCGGGACGAGCTTGCAGTGCCAGAGGCTGGTGTGACGTTGCAACAGCCTGAGGCACGTTCTGTGTTCTCCCAGGGAAGTTGTCCCTGGATCAGGGGACCCTGGCAGTGGAGGGTTGCATAGGCTCCTAGGAGGGGAGGTGTTGATAGTGACCTGTGCTTGCACACAAGCTCCTTGGTGGCGACAGTGGCAGCCTTAGCATTTCATGTCCATCTCTGGTGTCCACAGTGGTAGCCACCTCTTGTGCCCATCTCTGAAGCTCATTTAGGAGGTCCTCTGAATCCCCTCTCCTCGTACACCCCGAAACAGTGGTCTCTTGCCTCTTAGGCAGTTCCAGGCTTTCCTGGTCTCCCTCCTGGCTAGCTGTGGCATACTAGGCCCCTTCAGGCTGTGTTCACACAGCCAACCCCAGTCCTCTCCCTGGAGTCTGACCTCCGAAGCCCGAGCTTCAGTTCCCAGCCTCCACCTACCCCAGCAGGTGAGCAAACAAGCCTCTCAGGTGGTGAGTGCTGTTCAGCACTGATCCTCTGTGCGGGAATCTCTCCACTTTGCCCTCTGCACCCCTGTTGCTGCGCTGTCCTCTATGGCTCCGAAGTTTCACCCCTGCCCATCCCCATCTCTGCCAGTGAAGGGGCTTCCTACTGTGTGGAAACTTTTCTGCCCTCACAGGTCCCTCCCAGAAGTGCAGTTCTGTCCCTATTCTTTTGTCTCTGTTTTTTCTCTTTTCTTTTGCCCTACCCAGGTAGGTGGGGAGTTTGTTGACTTTTGGGAAATCTGAGGTCTTCTGCTAGTGTTCAATAGGTGTTCTGTAGAAATTGTTCCACATGTAGATGTATTTCTGATGTATTTGTTGGGAGGAAGGTGATCTCCATGTCTTACTCCACCACCATCTTGAAGGTCTCCCACATATACCTTTTTGAGTTAGTGTTTTTGTTTTCTTTGTAAAAATACATAGGAGTAGAATTGCTGGATCATATGGTAGTTTTGTTTTAATCTTTTTTGATAAACCTCCATACTGTTTTCCATAGCAGCTGCACCAGTTTACATTTCCACCAACAGTGCACGAGGCTTCCCTTTTTTCCATATCTTTACCAACATTTGTTACATCTTGTATTTTGAATAATAGTTATTCTAACAGGCATGGCATAATATGTCATTGTGGTTTTGGTTGGCATTTCCTAATTGATTAGTGATGTTAAGCACCTTTTCATATACCTGTTGAGTATGTGCATGTATTCTCTGTAAAAATGGTCTGTTCAAGTTCTTTGCCCATTTTTAATCAATTTGGGTTTTTGTTTTTGTTGTTATTTTGCTATTGAGTTGTATGAGTTTCTTATATTTTGGATATTACCCCCTTATCAGAGGTATGGTTTGCAAATATTTTCTCCCAATAAGTAGGTTGCCTTTTCATTTTGTCGGTGATTTTCCTTGCTGTGCAGAAGCTTCTTAGTTTGATGTAATCCCACTTGTTTATTTTTGTTTCTGTTGTCTTTGCTTTTGCCTTGGTGTCAAGTCCAAAAAATTGCCAAGATCAATGGCAAGGAGGTTGTCACCTATATTTTATTTCAAGAGTTTTATTGTTTCAGGTCTTATATTCAAATATTTGATCATTTTTGAGTTGATTTTAGTGTATGGTGTAAGATAACACTCCAGTTTCATTCTTTTACATGTGGCTGTCTAGTTTTCTCAACACTTTTTATTGAAGAGACTGTCTTTTTACCATTGTATATTCTAGGCTTCTTTGTCTTATATATGTGTGGGTTTATTTCTGAGCTCTCTATTCTGTCCCATAGATCTATGTGTCTGTTTATATGCCAATACCATACTGCTTTGATTACTATAGGTTTGTAGTATAGTTTGAAATCAGGGAGTGTGATGCCTCCAGTTTTGTCCTTCTTTCTCAAGATTGCTTTGGCTATTTGGTTCTCTTATGGTACACATTTTAGAATTGTTTCTTCTATTTCTGTGAAAAGTGCCATTGAAATTTTAATAGGAATTGCACTGAATCTGTAGATTTCTTTTGGGAGTATGGACATTTCAACAATACTAGTTCTTCCAATCCATGAGCACTAAATATGATCATTTCCTGTTATCAACTCACTAGCCGAATTTTTCATAGTTGCCTGCCTGTAGAAACTTTCACTGACCTCAGAGGGCAGCCAGCTGGCTGTACTTTTATTTTTTCATTTATAGGAAGCCACAGAGCCGTTATGACCCTTGTCTAGCACTTTGCTTAGTGATCCTATGTACTAAGAGTTTGATTGGCCTATCCTGGAGGATCTTCCAACCAGGTAAAGCTAAAGACCACACAGATACACACATACAAATCTGTCGTAGATGTTTAGAGATTCTCCTGAAAGAGTTTCTATTTTGTGACTCACTTGGGAAATATGGAGCAAGCCTCTTTGTGATATGTTGTATCTGAAGCCAGAAAAAACATGAAGGGAGTCTGGGATCCTATCCTTTGCCACCACAGTGGACTTGTGTTTCTGCAGCTGTGTGTTAGCTGGGGTGTTAGTGGTGGCTATGCAGAAGAGTGTGCTGTGCTCAAGGAAGTTTGTGAAAGTGTGTGTAATACTAAGTTAAACAGGTCTCTTCAGAGTCTTTATTTGACAATGTTAATGGTGAATTGCAATGAATTAAGGTAATATAAATCACTAGAATAATTTTTTTTTACCAAGAATCTTGTATAACTACTTTCCTGTGGAGTGCGTTTTGAGAAACTCTGGTAAAAATTGTTAAGATTGTAGGCTCAGGGTTAAATCAAAGCTCCACCACCTAGGTGCTGTGTGACTTTGGGAAAAATATTTAAACCCTCGGTGCCTTCTCTGTTTCTTCCTCAGTAAAATTAATATACTAACGACATCTATCCCATAAGGTTTTGTTAAGTGTGGTCGTGGTTAGCATTCAATAAATATAAACAGTTTCTCCGTTAAAGGACACTTCAGTTGCATATTTGGGTTAGTTTCCTCAGCTTCATGTAATTTAATTTTATTTAATCTTATTTCCTCTTAAATGGTCATCTGCTGACTTGCAAGGGACCCCCTTCCAAGATACAAACAAACAAACAAAAGCAAACCTTGAGCATTGCCTCGTGGTAAGCTATGCCCAAGGGTGCTGTTGACCTAATGATGCAGTTGAAAATAATACTGAGCAGCAAGAAGATCCTTTTATGGTGAGAGGGGTCCACACAGCTCCTCTGCCAGCCCACAGGGAGCTCATATTATTAGTCTATAGTTCTGAGTTCTCAGGACCAGAAAATTCTTCACCTGGGGCTCAGATTTTGTTCACAAGAAGGCTGTCTAGCAGGGCTGCCTGGGTGGGTAAATGACTGAATCCCTTGTTCTCAGTTGTTCCTTCCTCTGAGACCTCTGCAAACCAATATCCAGACACTTCAATTTTGAGACATCAATTTGGCATTTCACCAGTTTTAGAGAAGAGAAGACAATAAAAAGAGGTTAAATTGTTGGTAAAAATGTTAAAAATTGTGGCCCATGAGACGATGAGGTGATCATGGTAAATAGATAAAGACCACTTATTTTTTTCACATTCCCCTGGCTACACTACACATTGGTGGGGTGAGAGCCTGCTGTTTTCTCTAAAGGAATGTTGGACTCTGGAAAGACAAAAGCATTCCCCTTCAAAATCATCTCTCTTCAAAATCATCTTCATGGCTTCAAACTCATCTTCCTTCCAAGATGGTCCAAGCAAAATCCTTTGTGTTACAGCTAACTTAACTAGCAGCGGTAACAGTAACCATTGAGTGAGCCTAGGTGGTGGCACTTTTGTATAAGAGAGGGGATATATTGTTCAGGGAGGAGAGAGAGTGCCCAGCAAATCCTGCTTCCTCATCTGCGGAGGAAGGTGAAGGGGTGGGAAACCCCCAAACTCTCACCCTGGGAGATGTGGATTTAAGTAGCATCTGTGGGATTTAAGCAGCATACACGATGTTAGCCTGCAATCATTCCACACTGGTAAGTGGAATTATTACCTAGAACACTCAGGATGGGCATGGAAAAAGAGTGGGAACATAGCAGCAATAAAGGGGAAAGCTGAGAAATATTTATGGAACAAAATTATTAGGACTTTAAGATTGATTAGTTTGGGGGGTGGTGGTGAATGGAATAGTCAAGGGTAATTCTGTCTCTGGCTGACTATGCTGGGTGGATTCTAATGTCATCAAAGGAGAAAGAGCAAGGTTGGGGAGGAAATAATAAGGTCGGATTCAAAAAATTGCACTTAGGTGTTGACTGTCAATTCCCAAATTCTACCAGAAAAACCTGTTGATCAAGCAATGCTGTTTATATTAGAACACTACCAGTTTTAGGTGATATCTCAAAATGCTAAATTAAGTCAGGGAAGCTATAGCATTTTAGGGTCTGGGCTGGGGTATTTTAAGGTCAGTTTTTCAAGGAGAGGGGTGGTAGGGATCAGTGGGAACACTGAGGCACAGATCTTGAAGCAAGACTTGACTTGAGGAGAAGCTCCTAAATCTTGATAAATAACTGTCTAATTGGCTTGCAGTCTTAACTTCCAGGAAAGAGTATTTCCTAGATCAAGAAGCTAACTTGTTTTGCTTGGTGCCAGCATCATTTAACATAAGGATACAGTCAGTAGGTGTAGTTCTACTATTGTCTAATTCAGGGAAAGGAAATTCTCAAGATGTTCACGGGACATTCAATCAGTCCAACACGGGACATTCAATCAGTCCAACAGTGGTGGTGGAAATGTAAATAATGGCTTCAAGTCATCTGAATAGAGCATGCTTTCTGATACAAAGCAGGAACTCAATGAAATATCGGACAAACCTCCTTTGAGGATGTCTTCTATCCAGGATTACTCAGGAAACTAAAACTTTTAAATGCTCCTGAAACATTAGTGACTTGACATCCAAACATTAGTGACTTGACATCCAAATCCAAGAAGGAAGGAGAAAGTGATCATTTTATTCTATTTTATCATTTTATTCTATTTCCTCTCTATTTTTTTTTAGGATCTGTGAAGCTAGGAAATTGCACTGCCCATTTAGGGGGTGCTCCAGGAAAGGTTGTGGAAAAGAAAACTCTCTCAATAATCACTATATATATATGTTATAGGTTACCTTATATATCAGTTACTCAAGTTTCTATCCCTAAAGTTTCCTCAAGTTTCTATCCCTAAACTGTAGCCATTGTTTTGTTATCAGGACAATTAAATGTGTAAAATGTGCCTTATAAATGGTCCCGTTCAGAAAATTATAGCTTTAAGGTCATTTCCAGAAAACAAGAAACAGATAAGCTTACATATTGTCCATGATCTGTAATTGTCTCCTGAGAGGAAGCCATTATCGAGCCTTTGGAAGAGGGAGCAGAGGAAAAACCAGAGGGTAGAAAATAGACATGACAGCGTCTTTCTCTGTCTGCCCAACGTTTTGACTTATTCTAAAGGATGGTCAAATATATTGGGTGCATTTAGTTAATTCATTCAACACATGTCTGTTAGTCACTTACTGTATGCCAGCCACTGTTATAGGTGCTGGGATACAGCAATGGACAAATGCAAATCCCTGTTCTCGAGGAGTTTACTTTCTAGTCACGGACACAAGAAAACTGGAACAAATAAATATATTAGATAAATATATATGTCAGGGAGTTATCAGGGCTATGAAAAAAATATGACAGGGCTTCCCTGGTGGTGCAGTGCTTGAGAGTCCGCCTGCCGATGCAGGAGACGCGGGTTCGTGCCCCGTTTCGGGAGGATCCCACATGCCGCGGAGCGGCTGGGCCCGTGAGCCATGGCCGCTGAGCCTGCGCGTCCGGAGCCTGTGCTCCGCAAATGGGAGAGGCCACAACAGCGAGAGGCCCGCATAACGCAAGGAAAAAAAAAAAAAAATATGACAGGGCTTCCCTGGTGGTGCAGTGCTTGAGAGTCCGCCTGCCGATGCAGGAGACGCGGGTTCGTGCCCCGTTTCGGGAGGATCCCACATGCCGCGGAGCGGCTGGGCCCGTGAGCCATGGCCGCTGAGCCTGCGCGTCCGGAGCCTGTGCTCCGCAAATGGGAGAGGCCACAACAGCGAGAGGCCCGCATAACGCAAGGAAAAAAAAAAAAAAAAAAAAAATGATGTTCCTGATTCTCAGTTTGGGATTTTTTTCCATTACAACATTTTGCCCTTCATGGTTTCCTGTTATTGCTTCATATTCCAGAAGCATCTTCCCTTTTCTCAAGCAGTAAATATAGAGGTAAAATACATGGCCAGAAAATCTGGAACTCTAGGGGCCACAGGTAAGTGCTTATTTGACCTGCAGGTTGTACTTTAGCCCAAGGCTGAGGCTGGATGGAGGAGATTACAGTGGTGTTCCAGACAAATAGTCATTTCAGACAAACAGAAGTGACTGCTTTTCTGTCTCAATTATACTTATGATTCAGGTCTTTTTTGACTTGACTTGTTTTATCATCAGATAGAACTGTAGCAGCTTTTCTAGCTTAAGAACAGCTTAACTGGAGTTCTCCAACAGTTGGTCCACAGTCTTCTGGAATTGTAGACTGATATCAGTTGATATTTTAAGCACAGTAACCAACTTCTTTCCTACCTGTCTCCGAGAACTATGTTAGGTAGAGTTCATTCCTCTCTTATGTGCCTTGGCTAATGAGATAACAAAGCTGCTATTCATGTCAGCCGATTGTTTATCTCTAGACAAAAGGACACATCTTAGGTAAATAGAAACCTCTGCTCAAAAAACAAAGGAAAAATTTTTGACTCATCACTTTGAGTGGAGTCTTTAATATGGAGTGGATAACTTTAATATGTATGACTCAAAAAGAACAGTCTCTAAGAACAGGAGTGAAAAATCCCCTAGTCCTTTGGTGGGCCTTGATCACAAATATATAGAAAGTAGATTCTTATTCTATATGCAAAGTGTTCAATGGATGATTGGCTAATTCTCCACCTCTCTTTCTCTTTCATTTTCTTTTAAAATAAAAAGAAGTTTTGTTAGCTTAAATGAAAAGAGACTTATGGCAACTGGGAGAAGTTGGGCAGCGTGGCAGTAGTTACAGAATGAATAAAGCTTTGATTTTGTTTTTTTTTTTTGTTTTTTTTTTTTGCGATATGTGGGCCTCTCACTGTCGTGGCCTTTCCCGTTGCCGGACGCGCAAGCTCAGCGGCCATGGCTCACGGACCCAGCCGCTCCGCGGCATGTGGGATCCTCCCGGACCGGGGCACGAACCCGTATCCCCTGCATCGGCAGGCGGACTCTCAACCACTGCGCCACCAGGGAGGCCCTGATTTTGTTTTTTTTAAGTACAAGATGTCAACAGCTTTGCAAAGCAGAGTTATACTCCACCCAAAATCCACCATGGAAAATAATGCCCCCTGAAATAAGAGTAAACAAAATATTTGCATAACAGTCATACTAACCAAAATCGATAGACAACTCCATTGAACTCCGCCTACCCATAATCTGCATAGATCTCATTCCACAGTACACTTCTTTCTTTTCTCTTCATTTCATGTTGAACATTGAATCTGGAAGAACTGTTCTGTTTCCTTTGAGGTTCTTATTCATCTGCTTTTTATTTCTCCTTAGATTTTAGTCATCCTGATGGAAGACAAAGGAGAAAAAAATGGACAAAAATTTCTCCGTACATTCTTTTAAAGAGCCTACTATATGTCAGACTCCAGATACCAGAACCCCCAAACTCCACTCAACTGGAGTTTACATGGGATTGAAAGGGGATGGAACAATAAACAGTAAATAAATGAACACAAGAATTATTTCACATTGGGGGGTTAAATTATTTTGGATGTTCAGAAAAGGCCTTGGTTACATGGTAATGATATTTGAGCTATGAATTGAAGCTATGCACAGCTCTGGGAACAGAGATCTCCAGGCAGAGCACAAGACCCTAAGAACTGAACTTGGCATGTTTGAGGATCAGAAAAAGGCCAACTGAGTGCCACCTGAGATGCAGAGGTGGGCTAGCGTTTGAGAACCCTGAGGGGCTATCATAAGAAGCCATTTAAATGAGTACTTTATTCTAGTTTAGTAGGAAGTCATGGAAAGTTTTTAAGCAGGGCAGTGATGTGATTTGATTTACCTTTTAAATGGCCACCCCTGCTGTTATATCCAGAGAAGAGAAGATGATGTTTGGACTAATGTAGTAGTGGTGAAGATGGAGAAATGCAGACAGGTTTGAGAAGCATTTTGAATGCAAAAGTAAGAGCACTTACTGATGGATTAAATGCCAATGTGGCAGGAGAGAGAGGAATTGGGGATAAGTTCTTGGTTTTTGACTTGAGCAACTAGGTGGATAATGGTACCATTTACCAAACTGAGGAAGTCTCGGAGATGAGCCAAGGAGGGAGTGAAGGGAGTATCAGGAACTCTGTTTTGGCCAGATGATGCTGGAGAAATCTCTAAGCCTGCAAAGTGGAGCATTACTGCTGACACCTTCCATTTACAGACTATATTATATACTTAAAATTTTTTATCTGTATAACTAATGGATTGATTGTATGGGCAGATGGGGAGAGCTGGACAAGAAGGAGACATGAGTGAAGAGGGGAGGTGCACAGAAGCGTGGAGGAGATGGTGCTCACTGATGTGATTGTTGTTGTTGACTGCCATGCCATGCAATTCAGCCTTGGCTCTGCCATGTGCCCCTGAGGAGAAATTTACTCCTTTTATTCTCCCATGCCTTCTTCAGACCATCTTGCTGGGGACTGAGATGACACATTTCTCAGAAGGAAAATAGCAATTGACTTAAATATTCTTTCTTTTACAATCCTTATTTGCCTTTGAAACTCTATCACACTTCTTGGTTTGTTATTCTAGTTGTCACATTGAGGCTTCATAATCTATGAACTCCTGGGTTCACTGCATTCTAGGACCCAGGAAAATAAAACACTTGCTCCTATTGAACAATAGTTCAGCATGTACCTCTCTGATATTTATATGTCAGTAGATATAAGTAACTCAAATGATTCACTTAAAGAAATGTTTTCTAAACCATAACACTGAAGACACATCTTATCAATGATATGTTTTCTTTCATACACTCAGTTGCCAACTGAATTTTCAGAGGAATGTTTTTTTAAATTAGCAGATAATATTTATGTCAATGACTATTATATTTAAAATTGTTTTATTTCAAAATAGGTTAATAGGAAATTGCAAAGATAGTACAGAGAAGTCCACTGTACACTTCACCTGGTAGCAACTATTATTTTAAAAAATCTTAATATATTTGCCTTTAATTAATTTGAAAGGGCAGAGATTCTCTCACAAGTAATTGGGTCTATGGTGAAAAAATATATATTTGCATTTCTGTTGTATATGTATTTAGAGTGAATTACTGGGTCAGAGAGTATGCATATGTTAATTATTTACTTTTTATTTATAAAAGTAATACATGTTCATTATATAACATTTTAATAATACAATAGCAAAAAAATTAAACTACCTATAATCCAAGAACTGAGATACAAGCAACGAAAACTTTGATGTATAAACGTTTCCTGTGAGGGTGAGTGAAGAGTGTCCTAGGAAGTGGAACGAGCTTGTGTAGAAGTCCAGGGCCACAAAGAATGTGTGACTTTTCATAACGGAAAGAAGTTCAATGTGACTGGATCTTAGAGTATAAGCAGGCTGTGTAGGAGAAGACCATGTAGAACTCTATAGGGGCTTGTTAATGGAGGGTCTTATTCTCCCAAATTAGATTTAGTCTTTATTATAAGGGCAATAGAAAAGCCACTGTAGAATTTTTTAGGGTGAGGAATAATATAATCGTTTTGTGATTTAGAAAGATAATTTCTAAAAAATAATCATTTTTGCCTGCAGTATAGGGGATTCAGTAGGGTGGAGCAAGATATGAAGCAAGAAACAAGACTTTCTAGTAATCTAGGTGAGGGATAATGGGTATGTGGACTGGTGAAATGTCAGTGGAATAGAAGCTTTTGATAGGATTTGGGGTGTTAAGAGAAAGGGACAAGTCAGGGAGAGATTCTAGTGTTCTTTCTTGGGCGACTCAGTAGCTTGTGGTTTCTTTCAGAAGAGGAGATCCAGTGTCAGGAGGGAGGTGATGCATTAGTTTGGGATTTACTTGGTTAGGGTGAACCATAAGTCATCCAAGTAGGTGTGTCCAAGAGACAATAGATACATAGTTCTTCAATTTAGGAGAGAGGTCTGGCTTCAAAATATAGGTTGGGAGTTATTACCAAATAGATGGTTACTTGGGTATGGGAAAGTCTACTGAAAAGAGAGACTTGAGAGAGAAATAGCAATATTTTAAAACACGGAAGAGAAAGGGGACTCTGCAAAATAAACCGCGATAGAGTAAACAGTAGAACCAGAATTGTCTAACACTGGGGAAGCCAATGGAAGAGATTTTCAGTAACAGGGGAGTAGGCAGAAGGGTCAAGTGCTCCTGTGTGGGCACATGGAAGGAAAGAAATACTAGGTCTGCCTACACACCCACCCTACCTATTTTAATGTAAATATTCACAGACCTCTAGAAGTATAAGTTTCTCAAATGCTGAGAACAGTTTACTTACCATTATGTAGGTGGTGAGGATCTTGAATGACTTTTAAAAAAATTATTTATTTAGTTATTTTTGGCTGTGTTGGGTCTTCGTTTCTGTGCAAGGGCTTTCTCTAGTTGTGGCAAGCGGGGGCCACTCTTCATCGTGGTGCGCGGACCTCTCACTGTCGCGGCCTCTCTTGTTGCGGAGCACAAGCTCCAAATGCGCAGGCTCAGTAGTTGTGGCTCAAGGACCTAGTTGCTCTGCGGCATGTGGGATCTTCCCAGACCAGGGCTCGAACCCGTGTCCCCTGCATTGGCAGGTAGATTCTCAACCACTGTGCCACCAGGGAAGCCCCTTGAATGATTTTTTGTTAGAGAAAGAAGTCAACAGCATTTGGACACAGACTGTCTTCATGAGTGAATATTAGGATTGGAAGGGCCACGGGAAGGTGTCAGATGTGGGCTGGCTGGACCCAAAGCACTGCAGAGTAAGGGGCTAGAGAGGTGAGGGGGTGTTTCTAACCTCTGAACTCTTCTTGAAGCCAACTCAGAGGACCCCTAAGGGAGACAAGGATGGATAGACTTCCGAGCTCATCTCCTGGGAGTGATCATGGGCAGGAGGTGAAGAGGAAAAGCTGATGAATGAAATTAAGGTGGTGGGAGGATAACGGTCAGGAGGAGAAAGCAGAAAAGCTTGCAAGATACAACCTGACATTTTAGACTGGTTTATTTGTGGGCTCTTGTCATTATTAATCCTTGGGAAGACAAGAAGAAAACAAACACAATGTTAACCCATTTTTTTTTCCAGTAGTAAGCAGTATGAAAGGGAGTCTAGAGTGTTTTAGTGTATCACAGTGTATCACAGTTTTGTTTACCTAATAATGTTTTGACTTGGTTCAAGCCAGAGTGTAAACAGCTTAAAGTTGGAACATTTCCCTGACTCTTTCGATGTCTTCCAGAGAAGGAGGTAGACCCATCCCCTATTCAGGATATTATTTTAAAAAATTATGAGAAACAGAAAGCAATAAGAAAAGATCTAAGGACATTAGAGGCTAGGCTAGGCCTGCTGGATCTTGCTGTCAACAGCACATTTGTTATTATCTTCTTAATTATACTTGTTATTATCTTTTGTTCAATTCTGTGAACACGTGTTGTGCAAAGCATCATATTAAGCCATCATACGGAGGAACAGAGATGAAAGACATGGTTTTCTCTTCTTCAAGAGCAGACAGTCCCATGAAAGCAGGGTCAAAGCCTATCATTTTTATCTTCATATCTTCAGTACCTCATACATAGAAGGTGCTCACAAATATTTCCTTAATAATCATATGAATGCTGCAATGAGGCTAGGCATACAGCCAAGTAACTTTAATACAAATTCTTGTTTCCAGCTCTTTCAAAGCTGATTGCAGTGTACTGTGCATGATGTAGGGCCTCAACCAGTACCATTTTAACAAGCAAAATGCATTTTAGTCCACAATCTGGAGCTGAGTTTGCTACTTCCGTCTTGTGGACGCTGTCATATTTACATGTTAAATGTGAAAGCTGCTACTTTGCAGGTGTCTCCATGCAATGTTTGATTTCATGTCTGAAGTACTGAGCTCTTCCATGGGAATTAAAGACATTCTCACAATATAAGCATCTTGTGTATATTTGATGCTGAAATACAAGAGTGTCGGTGGGGAGACTTCACTGAACAATCAGTAGAAACTGAACACTTAAATCCAACAGCATGATATGACTGTGTGTGATGGCCCTTTGAAAGGTTATATTTATGAGCTGGTATACTTTATTTTTTATAAAAGGTCAAGTCTTTTAAATTATAGACTTCTGTAAAAAGATGGAGAATTGAAGTGATTTCAGGCAATCCAATTAGGATTAAAATTTCATTGACATAACTTCACATAATCCAATTAGGAATAAAATTTCCCTGTAAAAGAAAAATTCTTAGGCAAGAAATATAATTTAACAAACATTTCTATTAGTGATTTTAGAATTTGAATCACATTAAGGCAATCTGCTATAGAAAAAGAGGAGTGAATGAAAATCACTCTGTACCTGTCCTGTGCCAGCCCTGCCTCTGTCCCCAACACCATGGTCTTTTTTTTTTTTGTTTTTTTTTGCGGTACGCGGGCCTCTCGAACCTGTGTCCCCTGCATCGGCAAGCGGACTCTCAACCACTGCGCCACCAGGGAAGCCCAACACCATGGTCTTTGGATGTCTCTGCTTCTATTTCCTCATCCATTAACTGAGGAAGTTATGTGAGAATGGTTGTCTACAACCACACGGATCCAAACTCCTCTTTATTATTAGATACTTTATACTACTCTCTGCTATTTAAAAATGAAATTCAGAAGCAATATAATCTCTTTGCAGTTATAATTCAGTGGAACTTGATATGGTATTCTCTCCATAATATAGGGCAGAAACAGAGGGAAAACAATTTATAATTAAATAATATGTGTTTTACATAACTGTTCAGGTATAGATACACCAGAAGACATAATGGAGCAGACAGAAGCTTGTACCTATTTATAAGGAGTAAATTTACATTTGAGAGAAGTAAGTAGTTTATAAGCCACTCCATACAAGAAGTGCACAGAAATGAAAGCCCAGGAGTCTGGGAGTGGACACTAGGATAAAAAACAATGTCAGGATAAGTAAAAACAGACCAGGCTGATTTATAGATGATAAAAGGAGAGAAATGGAGAACATAAGGAAGTATGACACTACTCTGACAGCTTGATTGGCTGTTTCTTTGTAAAAAATGTTTATTTAATCCTGATGGTTTCACTGCTTAATCTGAAAAGAAAAAAATTGTTGACAGAGTGAGTAAATTAGTAAATCAGGTATCACGGGTAGGTAAGAGGAATAGAGAGTGCTAAGGAATTGCTGTGTTTTATAGTGTAGTTAGAAGACTTCTCTGAAGAGGAACGTTTGCTTGGAAAACAGAAGAAAACAAGAAAGATCATGCAAAGCAGAGGAAGAATCTGGGTGGGGGGCACTTAGAATGTGCCAGCAGCTGCAGGGAGGCCAGGGAAAGAAGGCAGAACACACAGGGCAAAGCACAGAAATGGCAGAGGACGAAGTCGGAGAGTGGGAGGAGGAGATAACATGGGGACTTGAAAGTCACTGAGGGACTTCTGACTTTCATCTTAGTGAGATGGGAAGCCACTGGAGATACTGAGCCCAGCAGTAACATGTTGAGGCTTGTACTTTAACAAAAGACTTTTGTTTCTTTTATTCATTCAGAATGAACATTTTTCAACTGAAAAGAGAGTGTAGAGGTAGAAGGGAAGAGATAGATAAACCAAGTAGACCAATAGGAGGACATAGCTATACTTCAGGTGAGAGATGATGGTGGTCTGGACTTCAGTGACAGCAGAAGAAGAATTAAGAAGTAGATGAATTTTAGATATATGTTAAATAGAGAGCAGACAGGAGCTGTTGATGGTTTGAATGTAGGTGTAGGATAAGGGAAGCAGAGATGACTAAAATCAAGTTTTAACTTGAGCAACTTGGAGAATGGACTAGCTGTTTACCGACAGGGGAACACTTAAGGAGAATCAGGGCTTTGTGTAGGAGAGAGAATGGAAGTTTCATTTTGGATATGCCTTTTTGAGACGCTCT
>NW_006795223.1:39473-57390 GCF_000442215.2 Lipotes vexillifer | reverse complement strand
GTAGGGAATATAGAAAGAGGTCTGGCTTAGAGATAGAAATTTTCCACATTGGTGGACGTGGTGGTGGTGTTTCTGGATTCAAAATTTGAAGTACCACTCCTGACAAATTTTGGCTAATGTTCAAAATACGAGAAAAAATGACAAATTTTCAGTTTGCACTAACTTTGTGGTACTTAAACGTCTCATGTAATGCTCTGTCTTTTGAAGGACATTTTTACACTCTCGGAATCCTACAGATCAAATATTATATTCACATATTACTAAGGAGTATGCTCATCATTTGATGATAAAATTTTGTTTAAACAAACATTATTTTACATAAACAAATCATTTGTTAAGGCTTGAAAATCTTTGGACTGTACAGAGCTCTCTGTTTTCACATATGTACCTGGAGTGTGACCACTTTCTGACACATTCTCATGCAGACAATTTTCTATATCTTGCAATTTTGAGTTGTAAAAATATACCTAGAATAACAGGCAAAGCTTTCTGAGATAAGAAGTGGTCATTAGCTCAATTCTACTGCATTTAAGATTAGGACCCATAGCAAAATTAGTAGCATAAGTTTAAATTCTGGGTTCCCAACCTGCCTGCAATAAGAGTCATCTCTTATCCACTATCACTCAAACACTTTTTTATTTTCAAGCCTGTGTAAAGAATATGAATCTTACACTACAAACTAAGTATATGGGAAAATTCACATTCATTAAAAAAATATATTAAATTTGAGCTTACTTCATATTCCTCCAGAGTCATGAGAGATTTAATTTCACTAAATCATTAATGGGATTCCTTGGTTTCTACCACCCCACCTCCCAGATACTTCTAAGATCCCAGGAGACATATGAAAAAGAAAACATTTGGAGAATGTTCCTCTGGTCTTGAAATCATGAGAGACCAATTTTACAAGCCCACATGGTTTGTTGAAGCACAGAGGAGCATGCTCAGAGCACAGAAGTCTTTACCAAGTTGGAAGCTCCAGATCCCAGGTCTAACTTTCCTAGGTATAAAATCAACCATTTCCCCAGAGTCCTGTCACCTCTCTGGGGATCTGAGGGAAGTTCAGTGTTCTCCTTCTAGTGGAAACTCAAATCTTACTGTCTTTTCTAGTCTAGGATAATGTACCTTCTCTCCCCTTCTCAGGTCTCTTTCTCCTCAAAGACACTCTCTTCTTTCTCATCCCCCATCAGGATTGCTGGAATAACCTTCTTAATTAGGCTTCTTTAGGCTTTTCCAAAAGAAGAAAATGGTAGTTTTTAGACTTCTTCTGCTTTAGAACAAATAAAGTTGGAGCTTCCCTGAGCCGAGAGTAAAAAAAGCACAGGGAGCATAAAATATAGACTAATAATCCCATAAAGTATCCCACCACACTTGGAAAGGCCATCGCCAGGCTGATATGAACCTTGGCCCTGACTATCTACTATTCAGTTAGTTGTGTGCTGAGGGAGAGTAATAAATAGAGCACGCTCTGAAATCCTCAGGTATTTTTAGCCTTCTCAGTTACTCACTTCATTAGTGCAATACCTTATCTAGTTAGAGCTTTGCCATTAAAACTCACTGTGGCATCCAGTTGCACATGGCAGGGCTAACAATGCACTCTGTCACTTGTGCCTGGAGGAAAACAACAGCAAACTCCCCAGGCCTGTTCTTGCATGACTGCAGCCAATATAGCTTACCTTCCTAATGCCCCACTGACCTACTAACATTCCTGAGGTTCTGAGCCCTGTCATAAGATCACCTAAATAACAGCTCCACAGGAGGTTAAGCCCCAAAGGAGGAGACGCATTTCTGCTTCACTGAGTTGTACCGTGATCTCCATGTAATAGTACTCTGAATGAAGACAAAGGTAGTTCTGGGAAAGGAAAACCTCCTAATTCATGGGGCTCACAACATAAGCCTTATAACAAAGGGAGCAATTCTTGTTGACTTTGTGAATAGACCCAAACAGCTCCTTGGCTCTTGAGTTTCTTGGACTCTACTCATTTTTGAGCCCCATGACCTGCCTTGAGGACGGCCCTGCCAGCTCACCCTTTGTGTCCTCTTTCCATAGCCTTGGCAAGGAACAAGGTTATAAATCCAACTTTATTGACTTAATTTCACATCTACTTTCCCAAAGAAATTTCTGGAAATAAGAAGGAAATTTGTTGGTTCCATTTTTACACTAGTAAATTTGATTTCTATTGAGCCCATTCTTATTGTCCTTCCACACGATAACATCATAATAAATGATACAAGCAACTTCTTCATTAAGAATATGACCGAGTAGAAGAGAGAAAATGATGCTTGACACTCCAAGAATCCAACCTCAATAAGGGAGGTGCACAGCAGGTGAAGGTCCTATTTCTTAACAAGGTCTATTATTGGGTTAAATCTGAAATAACCCTGCCATTTGGTGTCACTTGGTGATTAAATGACTAGTCATTCACCAAATATTTACTCTGTCCTGTGACAGACCAGCATCGTTTACACATATCCATTATTGAAACAGTCCAATTTTTGAGCTTCCTGTTTGTTAAAACAAAAACTCAAAAGCAAAACAAATCCAGACATGTTTTTAAAAAATGAACTTCAATGTTTCTGAATGCACAATACCTGAAAACAGGGATCAGGTAGCTACTTTTAAAATGTCAAAAATTTATTTCCCAAACTTCCAGGGTAAAAGCAGAATGTTTGCCTTTGGCATACTCATGCACTGTCCTAAGTGGTATACCCTTTAGATAGTTAACCTCGCTCTGGGAACTGTTTATTCTTTCTCTTTGTGGTATCTCAGCTACTTAGAAAATAGTCCAAAGGACTATCAGATTGGAATATTAATTGATATCCTACTTAGCATTTTAAAAAGTTGTTTTATGGGAAAGTGTATATAAACATATTTTACATTTTCTTTTCTTCTTATTTCTCCTCTTGTTGTTCTTTCCTCCTCCTGTTCCCGCTTCTCGCCCCCCACCCCGCTTCTCTCTGTCCGCCTTCTCCTCTTACTTCTTCTTCCTTCCTCCTTCCTTTCCTTTCTTTTTTTCTTCCTCTTCCCTGTACCCACTTTCGTCTCCTTCCCTCTCCTCCTTCTCATTCTCCTTCTTCTTATTCTTGATTTTATCAATTTGCCTTAGTCTGCAGGGCAATCTGGGATTCTGTGTAAGGCAGTGATGATGGTGAGAGGGGTGTCCTTCACTTGGGGAAAAGAGTAGGTGGGATATGGGGCTTTGAATTAAGGAAAGAATTGCTAGTTTTATGGTTTTAGACTAAATCCTTCAGTGTTGGGGCTTTATTGCCAGAAGAAAGGGACTTGTGTATGAATGTCTTTGATCGTTCTTTCTGGTGAGACAATATACTACTTGGATTCTAGATCATGAACTGTACTGTCTTGAATTTCTGTCATTTCCATATGGTGAAACTATGTGCTAGGAGAGGGGTGTACAAAGATGAATGGTCCATGATCCCAGCACTGAAGAACCTCATCATCTAGAATGGAAACTAAGAACAACTCAAGCTCTATTATAAAAGCTAAATAGTGATATAATAAATACTTAAAATGAAAGCCCACAGAATATTTTGAGGAAACTGAAGCATATAGAGATTAAATAGCTAGTCTAAGATCACACAGCAATACGACTTGAGTCAGAACTTGAACCTTCACAGCTTATGAGACAACTCTTGAGGAAATGAAGAGTCACAGTGAAAGAAGGACCTGAGGCTAATGAAAACTTCTGAGGAGAACTTAGGTTTCAGTTTAGCCTTGAAGGATGAGTGGTAAACTAGTCATCCCAGGTGAACAAGACAGGTGAGTATGTTTCATGTTCTCAAATATGTGTATTTGAGAGATAGTCAAAGGGCCAAGCATAGCATAGAAACTCTTGATATCTAAGAGAGCAAACCTTCTCTTGTTTCTCTTCCATTGGTCAATTATCCATACATATGTTGATATTGATGTGTCACAATTAGATAATTGACCAAGGGGACAGAATCGAAAAAAAAAAAGAACCTCAGAAATAGACTTCTGCATGAACACTTAATATGAAAGAGGTAGTATTGCATATCAGTGGAGAAAACTGCTGGGACAATTGAGTATCTGTACGGGCAAAAATTAAATTGGACCCTGTATTGGATGCTGTAATGCCTGCCCAGATCTCCCCTTCAGGATGGTAGCACTAATTCCCCAGCTGCCAGGAGTATTGTTAGCTCACAGCTCAGAGCAAATCCCACCTCAGGAATTTCCTTTGGCCTAAAGAAGATACAGTGTTCAAAGCTGTGCCCTCTCCCTAAGGGTAGTCTAGCTCCAAAGCCTGATTGATGTGGTTGTAAAGATCTATCAATATGAGGCATCCTAGAAGGGCTATACCAGTTCCATAACTCCACATGGAATCTGCTGAGGTCTCTGCTACATCTGTTCTACTATCGAGTTCAAGTTCAAGTTTTCCTTGTCCAACCCCACTTTCCTCACTCTCTGCTGGGTATTGTTCCTAAGAGCATTATCCAATAAACCACAGGTGTGCAAATTAGCATCTCAGAAGCTGTTTCCTAGGGAGGCCCACCTATGACAGACCCCTAACCCACACCATACTCCCAAATCACCTCTAGGTAAATTAAAATAAAGGTACAGAGAGATGAAATAATTTGCACAAGTTCACATATCTTAAAGTGATAGAGCTGGGATTTAAACCTGGGCAATCTGTCTCTAGAGTCTCTGCTCTTACCACTAATGGCAAAGAAAATAAATCAACTGGAACTGCATGGAATATCACAAATGAATCACACAAACACATTGTGGAGCAAAAAATCAAGGCACAAAAACGCAAAGAGTATGATTCTATTTATATGCAGTACAAAACCAGGCAAAAGGAGCTGTATTGTATAGGAATGCATGCATAATGAAAGACAAGGCAAAGATTACTGAAAAGAACCAGGAAGTGGTTACCTGAGAGGAGGAGGAAAAGGTTGGAATTGGGAAGGATGTTCTAGGGGTGCTGGGAATGTATTATTTCCTGATCTGGGTGGTGGTTACTCATGTGTTCACTTTATAATAATGTTTTAAACTACAGCTTTGTATTCTTATTCACTTAATCTCATGTTTTTAAAAAATAGAGAGGGACTTCCCTGGTGGTCCAGTGGGTAAGACTCCACACTCCCAATGCAGGGGGCCCGGGTTCAATCCCTGGTCAGGGAACTAGATCCCGCATGCATACCACAACTAAGGATCCCACATGTCACAACGCAAAGATCCCACGTGCCACAACTAAGGCCCAGTGCAGCCTAAATAAATAAATAAATATGGTGCATATATTATCTCTTTTAAAAAAAAGAGGGAACCAAGAAAACCATATTGAAACAGAGGAGGTGACTGCAGGGGAGTACCCTTGAAGGGTCAGCCAAGGGTCAGGATCACAGAATTCTGTGTGTGTTAATGTGCTTTTCAGCCACTAACCAAGAAATTTTACAAAAGCTTCCCCAAATTGTCTGATTTTGAACACGGAGCTCTGGAATCCTGGTGGTCCAGACTCTGTGTTGGTGTTGATTCTGATCTCTCTATAAAGCCATGGACAGCTGAACTATCCACCTCCTTCTGAGCTTTGAGGTCTGTGTTTTAATCTGCCTGGACAGCTTTCTCTCCTGCATGCCTTTAGGTGCCTCAGAATCAACGCATTTGAAACAAAACTCATCAGTAGCAGAATGAGCCTTTAAAATTCTTTTTCCTCTTGGGACTGAGTTCATGCAGGCTAGATGACAAAGGGACACAGTCTAGAAGATTGTTAATCTGAGTGGTGTAAAAGATTGGATTATCCTGCATGTAGCATAGCTCTTGGTCTTCTTCCCTCCTCTGTGATTCATCCGGGGAACAGCTGGAGATGAAGGACTGATAATGAGCAGGGAGGGAACCACTAAAAGTCCCGAGAAAGGGGTGTAAAAGGACAAAGGGGCTTTGGGATAGGAGGAAGGGGTATGAGGTTCCTCAACTGACTTTAACTAGGTGCATCAGTTCAACTAGGTGAACTGAAGGTCAACAATTGTGACGTTGCTACAGTAAGAGAAATGTGTGACCAAGGCAGTGGAATGGGGCCCAGAAGCCACTTTGGACTCCCACCTATCTTATATTTTCTTTGTAATTTTTTCAGCTATTTGTCAGATTAACGTTTAGGCCATGTGGGACAAGGACAGTGCTGTTCCTGCTTGTCTCAATAGAAACACAGAGGCTGTGTTTCTGGAGGCTTCACATGTATTCAGTTTAGCAACTCTACAAGCATAGATTAGACATCAAGTTTCTGAGCAGGGCTCTGAGAGCCACTGATAAGACAGTCCCTTCTGTCATGGAGCTCACGTTATAGCTGAGGAGACGGGTCAATGGGCAAGCATGGCGCCAGACCTCAGGCTCTGGGTCAGACTCTAGGGATGGTAGAAAGGAGTGCACATGAGCTCTGTCTTTAAGGAGTATACCTAGAAATTAAAATGACTGATCAAGACAGAGCGAGGGTGTTGCATATTATGTGCAGCTCTCCAAGGGGAGTGTTGGGCTTGGGGGAAGAGCTGTGGAAGGGAATTCTGAAAGAAATAGCTGAAGACCTGAGTTTTGAAAATAAAGTTCTTACGATTATTTTATATGTTTGAAGAAAGTTTTGTCTATTTATACTTTTTCTTCTCATAGCTTTCACAGTACAGTGCTTTGAACCCAGTATTGGAGGGGAACCTTTGGGGAAGGGGCTGGGGTATAGTTTCAATGGTTAAGGCTTCCAGACGAGACATCTACATCCAGGGTGTAAACATACGTTTCTTTCAAGTATAATTTCTTGGAAAATTAATGGAATAACATTTTAATTAAAGGCTTTTTATTATAGAACAATGGGGCATGATTAGAAAAATGGCGAATTACGGTCTTGTCTTTCTTGAAACTTTAATGGGTCTTTGAAAAAACTGCAGCATAAAGTAGACCCATCTAGGAAGCTAACCCATCATCACACTGACATTTGTCAAGACACTGAATTTGTTTGGTTTTAAGAAAATCTTTTTCTTTTTTTCATTGTTAACACAAAGAGCAAATTTATATTTGTTCATTGAAGAGTTTCTAAAGTGCTGGAATCACAACAGTAAGAATTCATTTCTCAACCTGTATTTATCACTTAAAGAGACATCAAATTGCTCATGAATTAATAAGCTGACAGGTATTGTCATTTCCTGGTGGGTGACTTTCACAGTTTTACGACAGGAGGAGATTGCATACGAGGTACTCTTCATCATGTGTCTTGGGGTATGTTTCCAAAGGTCTGAAGTTTACATTAAATTTATAGGAACAATTGTAATTGAATTAAAAGAGAGAAATCTACATCTTAGAATAAGGCTGTGGAGTCAGATGCTTGTCCTAAGAGTGCCTGCTAAGCTTAACCTTTAGCTATAATTTCTTTCTCACATGCACTGACTCAGTATATGCTGCTTCATGTTCTGTAGCTACTTGTCAGGCTTATGAATCAAGACACTGAAATATTAGCCAAATGAAATGTTGCATAATTCAGCCTGTTCACTCATAGCACATATAATTTTGATTATAATCATCTGTAGCCTCAGATCTGGCAGGCTTGAGTCCACTAAGGGAAGCAGAAATGAAGCAAGAGATGACAGAATCTGACCTTGGCTGAAAAGGGCAACAGGATGCCAGCAGACTCAAGGTCTTGCTCTTTTCCCCCTTTTATTGAAATGACAGGTCCGTAACAAATTTATGCAAATACTACAAGGGAAAAAAATTCTCGAAGGCAATTTCTTCATGCCGAACATTTTCTGGTTTTCTTTGCCCTAGAGTATGGATGATATTAGCTTACTTTAGAGTCTAGTTCTTCCAATTTTCCTCCAAGCTAGGGCCAAGGAGTGTTTATGTCACAAAAAGGGCCAAGGCCCTACAGGTAGGGCTGGGAATGAGAGAGGCTCTGGGGCAGGATGAGAATACCAGGAGGTTTCACTGATGTTCTTTTCTTTCTCAACCACCCCTTCACATCTCACGAGTGGCTAGCGTTCAGTAAAAGGATAGTAATTATCATCTAAACCTGGGAACAGAGGTGCCTGGCACTTGAGGATGAAGCCACATCACTTTATTCAAGATCCAACTCAAGAAAACTCTCTCCTCATGACTAATAGAATCTGAACACCTGACTCCTTAAAGTGAAAATGCAGTGACATTGATACATCAAAAGAAAGTTACATTAAAATAAAACAAATATCTAAAAAAAGTAAGTATTCCACAACAGGAGAATTCTAGTCCCTGTGTCCTATCGGAGCCCATTGTTAGTCAGCATGTTTCCAAGTGTCACTTAGTTCCACCTGTCATACTGTATGAACATCCTGCCCCTTGGGAACTCTGGCCTCCACCTGCACTCTTCTCTACTGGGCGGTTCCATTTTTTCCCTTAGCTTTCAGTTTTCTAGTTTTACCCATCCAGGCATCTCTTGTGGCAGAGGATGCTTGTCCCAGGAGTTTGTCTTCATGGATTAATGGGTGAAGGTGGTTCTTTTGACAACAACCAAGGGTCTAGAAATGAAGTGTTAAACGATCAAGAATTCATTTTCATGGACATCCCTTCCCAAATGTCCTGGGCTGGTGAAGCATTCTGCGTGCCCAAACTACAGTGTGTAGATTCCAGGTAGGTATTCTCGGTGACCAGCTCTGGGTCCACTTCTATTGCCCCCACCCCATTTCTACTGAAAATACTGTTTCATGCAATGACCAAAAAAAGTCGGCCTGCCCTGGGGTAAGGTGTGTTAAATTATCCTAAGTGAAGGTGGAGAGAGAGAGCATTTACAAGTGGAAGGGATCTAAAAAAATAATCTACCCCAAGTCTCTCAATTTTCTGATGAGCAAAGAGAGGTTTGAAGAGGTTACTCATTCAAAGTTACTTGGTGGTAGTCAAGTCCCTGATTTCCCCTTCTGGGCACTGTTACTTGTACCATGATGTCCACTATGTTATCATTATTATAAGGGCCACAGCAAAGTGCATTCAATCCAACCAATGGTTATTGACTCCCCACCACGTACAGCTACAGCTCACTATATGTTAGTCACAGACCTAGGAGTTGGATGTAGCCACAAAGACCCTGCTCTACTGGAGCTCACATTTAACTGGAGAATAGATTGCAAGAAAAACACTATTTGTGTTATGATTATGTTCTTTAGTTGTTACACTGCACAATGAGATAATTTTAACTGGAAATGGCTGGCCTTAAAGTTGCTCTACAAAGGTTTGAACATGTGTGTCTTCCATGACATTCCCAATTTATAACATTCCAGCTGTCTGAATGTCTGCCTAGCGTTGGCTGTCCTGTTCTCTGGTTCTGAGGTTGTAGTCACAACAGTTGTAGCAAGAGGTGGGTGGGCTACTTAGAAGGCAGGCTAGAAAGGCAGTCATTGGAGGAACGGCTACAAAAAGCCAAAGCGGAAGTTTACCCAAACAAATTGGAAATTTTTTTTTACATTAATTACTATCTTTTTTCCTTGCTGAGGAGTTATATTAACTCAGAGTTTCCTCTGAATATTTCTGTAAAAAATTCCTCTTTGATGAAATGAATTACCTCATGAAACCTAAATAAAGAAGGAGTTGGGAGAGCAGGAAAGAGACTCCAGCAATGTGGCCACTAGGAGGTGGGCTTTCTGTGGAGAAGCCTCTCCCTGACCTGCCTGAAGAAGTCCTCAAATCCTCCACCTCCTTTGCTTTGGATTCCAATCTTTTTTTTCTTTTCTTTTCTTTTTAACCAAAATTCTGCTGACTGGATTGCAGATTAGGACAATGGCATTCTAAATTTTTAAAGGAAATGTTACCTATGCCCCTTTGTATAGCCCAAATTGTTTGAATTCTCCTATTGTGTCTGTAAAAGCAACTTGGTAATTTAGACAAAAGTAATTTCTCAAAGTGAGGTTATACACGTATTCAATATGTCATGCTAGGTATTGTTTCCTCAAGAGGCAAGACCCAGCCCTTGCCCTAGAATAGTTTACAGTCCAGATGGGGAGACACCATGAGATGGGCAACTTCTGGTCAACTGTTCTAAATTTAGCAGCAGTTCAGACTCAACACCAGATCGTGGCTATCTGGGATTTCATGTGAAGTCATAATCGGAATCCCATTCATGTGAAATAGAATTCCCTCATTAAAACAATGTATATTGAGCACTACTATGTTTCAGGTACTAATATTGACAATTATTAATACAGACAATTACAATTCCCCTGTAAACAAAACAGACCTAATTCCTCACTCTCGTGAGAATTTATATTTTAGCTGAAGCTTGGTTAGTTACTTTGATAGACCCCACGAGAGCTCATTTCCCATGATGCTCCACAGCACTCAGACAGGCCACGTGTCTGCAGCAAAAGGGGTGAGTCACCAGAACTGTGAGGAAAACCCAGGCTGAGGAAGTAAGGACTGTGGTAGGAGAGCATGTATGACTTCCTCCTGCAATTTAAAACTCTTGTCTTAAGCGTTTCTATTGAAATTTTCTAAGCAAGGTAATCATCCACAGACTATGACACTTTCCCTTTATGAAAATTGCTAGGTAAAGAATGGATCACCCTTGTATTGGCTATGTGAAAGGCCCTGAGGGAGGGAATGGAGAGCAGGCAGTCTGCTGAAACTGGGCCTGGAGCACTGGGCCCACCTCTTCAGCTGTGCCTTAGCAGCTTTGCAAAAGGCAATCAAGAGCTCAGAGCCTCAGTTTCCAATGATCTAAATGCAAACAATTTGCAAACTATAAATTGTTATACTCCTATGAGTGATTACAAATATGCATACCAATGTCTACAGTATTGAACTTTGAGACTACAGTAGAGCAAATGTTACAAAGAAGGTGAAAACTCAAATACACATTGAGAATCTGCGTTGGGCTAGGTGATGTGCTGGGGTTTTTTAATGTGGTTCTGGTTACTTACCTTTCATACCACGCTTGTAAGGAGAGATTATTAGTTTATTTTATAGCTAAAATAACTAGGATTCAGAGAGTTACCTAGAGTCCCACAGACAATGAGCAGAGGGTTGGGATTCTAATTCTGAACAATTGGACTTTATCAGGGATTTTTTTAATAATTGTGTTTATTTTTACTTGTTGACAGTTTGCTTTATTTATTTATTTATGGCTGTGTTGGGTCTTCGTTTCTGTGCGAGGGCTTTCTCTAGTTGTGGCAAGCGGGGGCCACTCTTCATCGCGGTGCGCGGGCCTCTCACTCTCGCGGCCTCTCTTGTTGCGGAGCACAGGCGCCAGTCGCGCAGGCTCAGGAGTTGTGGCTCACGGGCCCAGTTGCTCCGTGGCATGTGGGATCTTCCCAGACCAGGGCTCGAACCTGTTTTCCCTGCATTATCAGGCAGATTCTCAACCACTGCGCCACCAGGGAAGCCCCGAACTTTATACTTGTGCTTTAACTAGGCTAAGTGGCTGCTCATACACAATAAATAATTCTATCATGGAGTCTCCTAGATAAGTGTTTCACTAAAATGCAATTTTCCTGAATGGAGAAATGATAGAACTTTTTAGTCAAAGGAGCCTTTTTGAAACTACAAAAATATACAAGGATCACATCCTTTTTTTTTTAACATTCTTCTGATGGACATTTACCATCATCATTTCAGAAAGTGGGAAACTACAGTAGAAAATTCCAGGGCAGGATTAAGGGGTTAATTCAAAATACTACCTTTATTTAGATTATAGTTTAGCAAAAATTCACACGATTATTCACTTAAGAAGATTAATAGGATCTCTAACAACTTTCATAATAATAACTATCACATAATGGTATTTGTTGTACGTTCTGATGTTAGCATAAGGCTTTACATTGATCTCAATTTTCCCAGCTCCCCTCTGAGTCTGAAGTGCCACTATTTCTCCATTTTATAGATAAGAAAAAGGAGACAGAGAAACACAGAGGTGGGTTTCCAGCCCAGGGAAGGCTACCTCAACTTCTGGGTTGACAACAGACAGCAAAAGAGGGAAAAAAAAAAAAAATAGAAAGATTAAGCAAGATTTCTAGGGATTAGGTCCACTCCGACGAAGGTCTGGACTTTCTGATTTATACCATTGCTTAAGTTAGTCCAAAATGTGCATCCTCATGTTTAAGTGAATAACATGACACCACTAACAAATATAAGAACATTCTGTTTTCTTGCCAGGATGCTGAACGGGTTTTGTGTAATTATGAAAAGGGAAATGAATTTCGACTAGGTTTGAGGAACAAGACTGCCCAAGCTATCAACAACTCTTGAATTCCAGTGTCTTGACACGTATCCTTTGCTTAGTCTCGGATGACACAGCAGAGTTGTAAAAAATTGAAAGTTTAAAGTTTTTTAGTAAAAGAACCTTTTCTTTCTTTCTTTCTTTCTTTCTTTCTTTCTTTCTTTCCTTCTGAAGGGAAATAATATGTAAGACTACATATATCAGATTATTCTTTGGACTAAATTTTAAAATTTCTGTCTGGTAATTTAGTTTCATTTATTTGTAGTAAGAATGAATGCTTCTAATGATTTAGCACTAATTGTGCACTAAATTCTATTTGAGGACTTTACTTAACTCCTTACTAACTTAATTCTTTACCATACTTTGAAGTAGGGAATACTGGCATCACATTTTAGACTGCATAAGATGTGGAAAAGGTGAGGCGTGTTCCAAGTCCACACTGATGATCGTCTTTGGAAATGTGTCTTCAACCCAGTGTTATCTGACTTCAGACCTGTGTTTCTAAGCACTGTCTCTGAGTTTTAATCAGCTCTTCCATTACTTCATGGAGACAGGTTTCCAGCCACACTGTTACATGTGGAGATCAAGACCCGTAGTAATAATGACAGCACTTTCGTAGCACCTGTGTTAACACACCATATTCTCACCACACTTTTAGGTAGGTACTCTTTTACCTCAACATTATGGATTAGCAACTAAATGCAGAGAGGTTAAGTAACTTGCCCAAGATCACATATAGTAGTTAGTAGAACTGGGGTTCAAATCTCAGGCATTCTGCCTCCAAGCCATATGTTCTTATCCATAATTCTATTCTGTCTCTCTGAGTTGTTAGTTTAATTAGTGTGAACTAAATATGTGTGCAGCTCTTAAAAATTATTCTGCATAAATAAAAAATTGATACACATATGCATTTCAGTACTTTATCAGTTCTCCAACTTTCACAATTGTCCCCTATGTCTTAATCACATAAAGAAGATTTTCCAAGCACTGATGAAACCTCTAATTCAATGAAATTTACTAGTTATAAAACTTTTCTTCCTGGAATTTAATTTGCATATGCCTACTGCTTCCTTAAAGCATTAAGAATGTGCATAAATAGCATCTTGTAAAAGCAGGGTATGTGGCATGAGTCTTGAGCTTAATAAGGGAGGGCAAGGGAAGGATTAAATCACCTGGTCCTGTGAGAAAAGAGCTCTGGTCCTGTCCTTCCTTTTCCCATGTCAGAGATCCTAACATTTCTAAGAGAAGGCCATTAGCAGTTCCTTGTTCTCAGAGCTGTTGGTCTGCCAAGAAAATGACCATTTTTTAATTTTGGACAAGTTATGTCTGAGATTTCTATTGGTTCCCAAGTGAGATGTCAGGTGGACAATTGGATAGTATTCAAGTATGGAGTTACTTGGCACCAAGCAGAGTGAATGAATGAATGAATGAATGAATATCAAAGGCTGATAGTCCATAGTTGGGGAGCACTAAGAGGCAGACAGAACTTGGTTTTTAATTCCAGCTCTGTCATTCACACAGTGTGATCTAGGTCAAGGCTTTTAATCTCGTTGAGCCACAGTTTCTTCGGTTGTGAAATGGGGATTTATTCAACACATATATATTGAATGCCCACAATGTGTCAGGTACTGTTCTAGGTGCTGGACACAGCTGTGAACAACACTTAAAAAAATCCTCACCCATGTTTATATTCTGTTGTGTGTGTAGGAGGAGGGGACATTGTGTAGAGTCAAGTAATAAAGCAATGAAAAAGTGAAATACGTACTGTGTCAAATGCTTATAAATATAAAAAAGAACAATAAATCAGGGAGAGTGTGAGGGCATGTCTTTTGGGGTAGAGATGGGGAGCTGAGGTTGGTGAAGGGTTAGAATTGTAAATAGGATGGTCAAGGAAGTCTTCACCGAGAAGCAAAGATTCCAAGAAGGGAAAGGGAGGGGATCGTACAGATATCTGAGAGAAGACTGTTCCAGCAGAAGGAAGAGCTAGCAAAAAGGCTTTGAGGAAGGGCCCTCTCTGGTGAGATCAAGGGAAAAAAATCAGAGTGGCTGAAACAGACTGGATGGAAATGAAGAGGGCATGGGAACAACAGAGGAACCACGGATGTCACCACAGTTTTCAGACTGTGAAACTGGAAAGATGGAGCTTCCAGCTACAGAAATGGGAAAACCTTGGGGGAGGACCGTATATGATTTTAGACAAGTTAATTCTGAGATTCCTATCACTGCCCAGGTGAGATATTAAGAAGTCGGTTGAATAGTCAAGTCTGGAGTTAGCAGTGGGGATCAGGCTGCACATAGAACTATGGAAGTTGTCAGGTATTAAAGACATTTCAAGTCACCAGAAGTGGTGTAAGTAGAGAAGGGGAGAGGTCCAAAAATGATGAGGGAAGTAGAGGAAGGTCAGGAAATTGCAGTGTCCTGGAAGCCAAGGGACAAATGTAAGCTGAGGAGGAGGAAGTGAGCTTCTAGGTGAAATGCTGTTGGTAAGTTAATACTCTCTTCACAGCATTTGGGCAAGAATTAAATAAAAACAATATTTGTACAAGACATAATACCCAGCATAGCATCTGGCACAAAACAAGAACCCAGTCAATGCTTTTTTTTTTTTTTTTTTTTTTTAAAGAATCTATTTGGGACCTCCCAAAGTAAAATTTAATCATATTTATAATTTCATAAATATACTTTATCTGCTAATAAAATGCATGACTTTATATCTCTGAGGACAATGAAACTTTTAAAATGTGAGGAAATAAAATATATCTTAGAGGAATTTCATAAAAGCTTAAGGTAGATTCTCTTCCCCATAAATGTATTTATACTTTAACAAAATGTAATAGTGAGAAATCAGATGTGATACACAGAATTTGCTTCATAACTGAATTTTTAGGAATAAGTCTTTTCATCGTTAAGGGACAGCTAGAAGGAAGGAGGGATGATGAAAGGAAAATGGAATAAAATAATGGATTTTTCATACTTAATCTCTGTGATACTCTATCAGGTGCTTTAAGTGCATCTCTCTTAATTTTCACATTAACCCAACAAATCGGAAATGGCTCTTTCCAACCACTTGAAAGAGAGTGGCCCAAATGTATCTGCTGTGATGATACCTTCCATGTGAGCTGTGGGCTGTGAGGCCTCCCATATAAGTGTTTTCTCCAAATTCCAAGAACCATTTATCCGAAGGGAGAAGCTGTATTAGTTATTTGCAACAAAAAGTGTAATGACCAAAGGCTGGAGATATTATTTGTCCCCCCAGTAGTGTCTTCAGCCATACCTCCAGTCAAAGTTTGGAATGATGTGAATAAGTAAATGCAATATCAAGATTTTCTATCTCTTCTGGCCCAAGTCCTTCATTTCTTAGTTGGAGATAAGCAAGGCCAAATGATTTTCTTCTAATCATATAACCAGATGACAGGAAAGGATTCGAGAGGCATAGCCAAGTGTACCAGCTCTCTGCTCTTGTCTTGTGATGCCTACACACAACACCTCTGAGCAGCTGAGCCTAGACTACTAAGGAGTGCTCTCACCTGTGTCATCTGCAGATCTTCTGTAGACTAGACTGTTCATCAGAAATGGCCATAAGGCTTTGCCTTGGAGGTGAATACAAAGATTGAGTATACAAAGATATTTTGAGTATTCTTGTGACTCATGGATTCAGTTTGCACAGGACACTGGGTTCTTCAAGGTCTCAATCACTAAATAGGGTTCCACAAGCACGTGTAAGATCTGTGTGGGAGTGGGGGAGAGAGTGTACCCTATTCATAGGATCTGTGCTGTAGCACATGATAATTTAACAACCTTTGTGAAACATCCATCCTCTCAGAATGTAAAATTGTTATTGCTGCCAAAAAATAGGAACCCTATCTAGTGTATACTTCGTATTCAATAAACATTTGCTATATGAATAAATTCTGCTTCATTCTACCTGCATGACAAATCTCAATCCCATTGTTAGCTGAATAGATGCCCATATAGACTATTTCTAACATCACCACTTTAGACCAAGGGATAGAGGAATGTGAATAATTCCTCTGGAAACTGTAGAGCCGCATACTTTGAAATTCAGAATCTTCAACTAGAGGGACTGTTCAGTCTGCTGGACTGTATACTCTGTGAGAGCAGGAACCATATTTATTTCACTCACCATTTTTTCCCAGAGGCTTCACAGTCCCTAGTGTATATTAATTGTTAATAATCAGTTTTTAAACAGTTAATTTATCAAAAAAGATATTTGATGAATAGCAGTAATAAAAATGGACAGGATCAGCATTAAGTGCTAGAAGCAAAGACAGTTATGAGAGTCCTGTGGTGAGCTCCACTGGGTGAATTTCTCTTCATCACCCTTTTTTTGGGGGTGTAATAAATAACTTCCTGGGACTGAGCACACAGCAGACACCCAAGAAATATTACTTTAAGGTAGATTTTGTTCAAAGAAAACAAGAGACGTCAGAAAAGATGGTCAATTAATAGAAAATGGTCTGATAGGACAGTTAATGTGTTAAGTGGTGTTCAGAATCTGATTATCTAAAAAAATTTTATTTAGTGCTGTCTTGAATCTCTGTGCCAAATGTATTAAAAATGATTTTGTGAAACTCCAGCCATTTCAACAATATCTTGAAATTCAAATACCAAATCTTTGTTGAATTAAATAACAGTGTTCCACATAGTGGTTAGATAAAGGCCAAGAACTGTTTAGGTCTTAATTCTCATTGTAGCGAGTAAGTAGTCTTATAATATATTTATAAAAATATTTAAATCTTCAATTATATCTGTATAAATATAAACAAAATTAGAACTGACAGTGGCCTCAACTGAGATATAACAAGGTCGCTCAAAGCTGAAGAAACCCTGGCATTAGTAATGATTTTCATTCATCCCCAGAAACTATGTATGGTTACATTTTGTTATGCCAATGGTTTCCTTAGAGCTGTGATGCCAGTTATGGGTAATTACCGAATAGAAAAAGAAACAAATAATACGTTTTCATCATTCCTTCATCATCCATAAATAAGGCTGTATCTGCTATTCAACTGCAAAAAGATAAAACGTATTATTATGATTTTTTAATCTGGTAAGGGCAGTGATTCTTAATCATTATCTGGAACTAAAAAAGGTCAGTGAAGACCTGCTAAGTGGTCCAAAATTGGTCCATAACGCAAGCTGAGATACACTTCAGTTTGGATGCATGCAAGCTGAGATACACTTCAGTTTGGATGCATGCAGCTGAAGGAAACATGTTTTATTCTGAGTGATTTTACTTTTAGAAACTTACCAACTTGCAATGTGTAGAGAATTAAATGGAGATAAAAATCATTCAAAATATTTGACACTGTGTCTAGTTCAAATGGGCACTTGAAAATGTTATTTCCTGCCACTCACCTCCCTCCTGTTTCACTTCTTGAGAGCTCTTAATCATGACTGTTCAGCTACATTATGTCTGAGCACCACGACTGTTAAGCTCCCTGATAGAATGCCTTTTGAATTTTACTCTAAGTATCTCCTTACTCTTTCTTCCCCTATCTCCTCTTCTTCTTCTTTACTACTTCAAATTAGGACATTCATTCAGGTAGTTGAAAGTAGATTAGTTACAATGTAATAAAACTTAGGCCACTAGACAGATGAGAGATGCTAAGTATAACAGTTAAGAAGAAAGAAAGAAAGAAAGAAAGAAAGAAAGAAAGAAAGAAAGAAAGAAAGAAAAAGGAAGAAAGAAAGAAAGAAAGGGAAAG